>NC_045431.1:142776274-143079016 GCF_902635505.1 Sarcophilus harrisii
CACTCTCTGTGCAAGTCCTGATGTGTTGTATAGGAAATGACGATTTTGGTGGGTGGAGGCAGAGAGAGACAGGAAGAGAAGCTGGGAGAGATTGGGCCTGGGTTTGAGACTCCTAGCTGCTGGTCGTGTGGCTGCTGATCTAGCTGGCTTCTTGACTCAGCTACACACATTGCTATTGCCCATTCTCTTCCACCTCCGATCCTTCTTCACTGAGAATAAAGACTGACGATTTTCCCCTAACCTGAATTCCTGACTCCTACTGATTTTAAAATACACGATCTTCACACAATCCCTTTCCATTTCCCACCCCACCCCAGCCCTAAGAGTTGCCTGGGGTACTTCCTAATTGATGGAAGTTTAGACATTGAATTTTGAAGTTAAACTCTTGACAGTATCCACGGGAGAACTCCTCTCTCAGGGCAGTCTAAAGTTGGTGAATCAGACCTATCAAATGCAGGAGAGGAAGAAAAGAAGTGAATTATGGAATGGTGGAAGGGCATGGTTGAAGGAAGATAGACAAGATTAGTTAGAAGTGAGGGAATCATCAGTGAGACCTAAATTGTCTGAACTTAAGAATTATTTTTTATCAGGAATTACCAGTGATGAAGTTCTCTCTATCAGTGCAGATCTGGAATTTGTATCCGAAAAGTGTTGGCCCTACATGTCAGTGGTGAAACTTAAACCCAGGTCTTCCTAATTTTGAAACTAATTTTGAAACTCTGGTCATGATTTTCACAAAACTGGAGAAAACCAATGAAAAGCAAAAGAAATAGAAGGAGTGCTAGAAAAGTAGAGAATAGGTCAAATTATGTGTAAAGGCCAATTATTCTAGCTACTTAGGGGTTAGAGAGTTTTTCTTTAATGCCATTGGATTGAGCTTTCATTTTGGGGATGATCTCCCTAGTGTTAGCCACGGGTGATTATTACCCCTGTTTCAATTAATCACTTAAGATTAATTAGCATTTGCAAAGGTGAAACCTGGACCAGAGCCATGCCAGGAAATGAAATCGCTTCAATTTAGATTATTTTAGGAAGATTCTGAAGATCACCTCTGCAGGATAAGATACCAGACACTGGGATCCTTTCTTCAACAAAACTGCCAAACATTCAAACTCTACTGCAGGGAGTGCAACCCTACTAGGCTGACCACATTGTTTGAATGTCAAATGTGCATTTGCCAAAAAGGCTATTTTATTGAGAACTCACGCAGGATAAGTACTCACACAATGGTCAGGAAAAGCGATACAAAGACAAGGTCTCATTTAAGAAATTTAGAATTGATTGTGTGGCATGGGAGACACTGATATAGAACTGCCTAGCATGGTATTCCCTCTAAGAGAAGATTCTGTGATCTATGAGCAAAACAGAATTGAAGTAGCTCAAAAGAAACATGAGATGCACAAAATTAGAGAATCCACCTCAAATGTTCATGTGGATTATTTGTACCTGACCTGTGGCAGGGCATTCTGAGTACATGTTGGTCTGATCAGCCACAGTCAGACACATTATAACTTGGCTCAAATAGATTAATATCATTTTAGTCCTCTTCAAGAGCAAAGGACAGCAACCAATCATTTATTTCAAAGAACAGTAAGAAGAGAAGTACAAACATTTCTCTCTAAAACTTTGATAATACATTTTGCCTATTATACTTTGAATTTCTGGAGAGAGAAGCCTCTCAGATTTAGCACAGTTTCTACATAGCATTGGTTCTATCAAGTTCACATACAAATGTGGCCTCATTACTAAATGAATTTTTGTCTCAACTTCCTCTGTGATAGGTCCTGAAGGTCTAAAGTCACTCTTTGATTGTTACTGGATTAGCTGCAAAAATTGGAATGGACTCAACAGATTCTAAATCACTCTCCTAAGCTTTAGGCGCTCAGAATATCATAACCACAAACTTCCTTCCCTTAAAAATAAAAGAACAGGGATTGAGAAAAATAAAGATATAAATTTTATCACCTGGGAGCTGAATGTTGGCCTTGGATGTGAAGAAAACTTGAAGCCTCTCTGCTTACAGTACTGTCTCTTTCTATACATTGTCAGTCAGGAAGATATCAGCTGAAAAAAATAGAAACAGTGACAGAGACAGATCGAAAGAGAAAGACACAGAGAGAAAGTCAGACAGAGAAATATATATTAATTTCTTGTAAAGTTTTCTATAATTCTGTTTCTAAAATTGTAGCCACATATCATGTATCATGTTAGTAGATTAATTAGTAGATTGGAGTGCATTATGGATTATTTATGCATGCTCCAAAATATCTCCAAGACATTTTTATTATATAATCATCAAAATGTTCCAGGAAAAAGGCTTCCCCTTCTTATCTATGAGATTGTTTCAACCACATTCTGCATAACCTCAAAGGAAAAGCTTTTTTTGGCCATTCCCCCAGTTACATAGAAATCTAGGTAGGAATGGAGATGAAGACACAGACTTCTACTATGTTTCATTATATTAGACTGACTCAAAATGGCTTTCATAAATTCCTTTAGGAAAATATAGAAATCGAGAAATTCAGAACATTCCATTCTATTCAAATAAAAATTCCTATATAGATAAGATAATAAAATGGAAAAAGTACTGGGCTCAGAGTCAACAGACTTGGGGAGTAGGATGGTGGTTTAGTCCCACTTGTATTACTAAATAGCTCAAGGTCCTAAGGTACATTACTTCAGATTTTAATGTCACTGACGGGAGTGAACCCTGAAACTGTCCAAATAATGGGGGTGAACTCTGAAATTCTCCTCTGACAGAGACCCACCCTTCGGGGCAGTTAAGTGGGTTCATTCTGTTGGAAATCTTGGCAGGGACTAGCTGCACCCTCTACTGAGTTGAAGATTAGGCTGGGATCACTCCCAATAGCTCCTACTTAAGTAGTCTCATTCAGTTGGAGATCTCGACCTGATACTCCTATGGAGTGGCTTGAAACTCCAAGATAAGTACTCTCTTTTCAACTGGAAATCTAGGCCTGGGGGCATTGACAAGATTGAGGGATTCCCAGGCATTGACAAGATTGAGGGATTCTCATTCAATAGAACCCCAAATCCCAGACTGCCAATAAAAGACAACAACCCCAAGTTTCTGCAGAAGTCCGAAGCAGGATTATACCTTGCCAAGGAACTTCTCTTCTTGGCCCAGCAGCCTGCCAGGACTCTTGCCCACTGTGAAGATACCCTCTTCTCAGTGATAACCTTTGTTATTTCTCTGATAGGACCTTGCCAGTGAGGAGTCTATCTTCCTAGCAAAGCTGGTTTCTCAGTGCCAATAAAATTTCCTTTTGCCTCAGACTTTTGAGTTTGCGAATTCTTTCTCATTAGACCTGCATGGACCAGAGGGGATTCCCCATCCCAATTCTCACACCACTAGCAGCGCATCATCACTGCCCTAGTATAAAGCCCTGATCTCCTTACAACTGGACTATTACAATACCCTGATGGTTTAATCTGCCTGTCCCTCCCATCTATTCTCCACTCTGCTGTCAAAGTGTTCTTTCTAATATAACTCTGAACGTGTCACTCAATAAACTCCATTGACTCTCTACCACCTGCAGGATCAAATATCAAAATCTTTTTGGCATCTAAGACATTTATAACCTCTTCCTTACCACCACCTTGCAAATTTTATTAGGCCTTATTCCTCTCTAAGTACTCAAAAATCTAATGAAAGTGACTCCTTGCTGTTCCTCAGAGAAGACAATATATATTCAGGATCGAGACATGGTCTTTGACTATCTCCCTTGACTGCCTTCCCTTGCTTCCATCAGGTCCCCTCTAAAATTGTACCTTCTATATAGGAAGCCTATCCTGATTGCCCTTAAATCTAGTGCCTTTCCTCTTTTTTTTGGCTAAATTTAGTTTAATCTCTCTTTATAGTGCTTGTAGATAGTTATCTGTATGTTGTCTTCCCTTAAACTATGACCTCCTCAGGAACGGGGACTGTGCTTTACTTTTTTTTTAATATTCCTAGCACTTATTAAAGTGCCTGACACATAGTAGGACTTTAATTCATCTGTAAAACTACAGCATTAAAGTGAATAACCTCTAAGGTCAATCAATCAACAAGCATTTGCAAATGCCTGCTGCAAAGATGCAGTGTGGAATGATGAATATAGTTCTAGAGTTGGAATCAGGAAATGCTAAATCTCAATTATTTACTTACTACTGAACTAATCAATTTCTCTGGGCCTCCTTTGTAAAATAAGTGTTTAGACTCAGGGCCTCTAGAGTCCTTTTCAGTTCCTAAAGCTAAGATCTTTTGTGTTTCTTTTGCCTATGAAATTCTATAACTTTATTCTAAGAGGCAAGCCAAGCCCAAGGGAGTAGGCAAGTGTAATTTTGAAGTGTGACAGAAATATTTCTCTCACCATTCCATTGTTGAAATTTTCCAATTGGAAATATAAATGTTAGGAGTTAAAGCACAGTTTTAACTGGGGATATTCATTAACAATGCAAATGCATGTTTGGAACCAAGTGTAACTTAGGTAACCCATTTAATTAATCATCTCTATGAACAGTGACATTAAAGAATTAAGGAAATAGGAATCTTGCCGATAAAAGAATAGTGGAGATAAGATCTAGATAATGGCCTACATCAGGGAAACTCAGGGCACTCACACAATAACATTTGGAGTGAAATGCTTGTAATAGAAAGAAAAGTCCTAGAAAGGAAGTAGGAAACCACCCAAAACAACTTTAGTTATTTAATTAACAATGTTGCTTAGTCCTACTAAAGTAGTTTCGTAATAGAGCACAGCATCCAGTAGTTTCTTTTGAAAAAATTGTCCACTTAAAAGGTCCACCAATTGAATATTTATAGTACTAATAACCTGCCTCATTTATTGAATGAAAGACAATTGGGTGGAAGTTACAAAGGGAACAATTGAGGTTTGATGTGAGGATAAAACTACCTACCAATTAGAATTGTTTAGAAGTGAAATAAGATGCCCTCATGCTTTTTCCACATCAGAGATCTTTCACAAAAGGTTGAGTAACCAAGTATAGATATGTTCTATTAGAGAACTGGGGAAGAATTGAACTAGATAGTCTCTGGGATACTTTCAATTAGAGAATTTAGTGATTTCAGGATACTATGAATGCCTTCTGGGGTCAAACAGCCAAACGGTATGCTAAATTGCCATTCAAAAGCAATGCATTATGAACCCTATTTTACACAAGCAAAAGTGAAAATCATTTAACCTCTCAGTCACTTTTTAAATATAAATTTCTTATTAAATTTTAAACAAACACAAAATGAGAAGACAAAAAAGAAACATTTCCATGTACACGGTAGAATACTGAAGATTCAATATAAAACAATAAATTTCCATTTCAAGAAAATGTATATAATAAATGAGAAATTGTTTTCAAAGTTACATATCTTTTCTTTGCTTCCTTTTAGGTTTTTCTTTTGTTCCCTGCATTTTTCCCCTCTCTCCACTATAAAGAAGGCTATAATTAAACATGAATGTATACACACACAGTCTGTGTATGTATATATATATATATATATATATATATATATATATATGAGGTGTAAACATAAATATGCATATCTAACATTACATATATATACTCATGTACATATACGTAAAGCCATCTATATATACAAATATACACACATATATATAAAGCCATATATTTCTACTTGTTATCTCTTTCTCTGAAGATGGATATCATCTTCCTTCATTGGTACAAGTCTTTCCATGTTTTTCTGAGTCAACCAGCTCATCATTTCCTATATCATAGTAGCCTTCCAGCACAATTACATCCTAGCTGAGAGATTGTCTGTGAAAGCTTTTTCCCAATTTTCTATATTCCTTCCATTCTTGGCTACACTGGTTTTAATTATATAAGATTTTAAAATTTAAAAATAATTGCAATTATCAATTTTACAATTCAACAATGCCCTCATCTTAAATAGATAACATATCATACTACTGAATCTCCTTCCATCAGCCACATTTTAAGAATATAAGGGTGGATAAGTTGCCAATTAATATTGGTAATGTGAGTTTCTTCACTGAGTTCCCTACACTGATGATATCCTATATAGATCTAGACTTTTATTCTTTCTTTCAATCTCTCTCTCTGTCTCTCTCTGTCTGTCTGTCTCTCTGTCTCTCTCTCGCTCCTCTCCCTATCTTCATTTTTTCTATCTATTTCTAAATACATGATTTAGTGAAAAATAACCAGTACTTTTTGATGTGCAAAGCACTGAATACAAATTTTAACTGGTTTACTTTCTAAAAGGAGGAGACAGTCCTTATGGGGTAATCATGATTAGGAAGGAACATTTTGCTTTGGTAAGTCACAAGAAGGGTGAATGGAGGTAGATGGGGAATTGGCATGTTTATTGATATGCCTTTTCTGGTCTCAATGGCAAAGCACTAATTTGATTACAGTTTCAGAACTAGAAAGTAGGATGATGGCAGGAGATGAGGGTGGAACCAAGAGTGGATAGCAATTTCGTTTGACTTTAAAGATATAACAGTAGATAGGGCATATAGGAAGAATCAATATGTTTGATAGCCTTTTATTTTATTGTACCATGTGTTATACATGATAGAAATGGTATGAGGTCTGGGAAGGAACAAGCAAGGTAATTATCTTTATTAAAATGGAATACCAAACAATGAATTGTGGAGACAGCCATGTGACATAAGTTTGACTATATGAGTGGGAAGTAAAGTTCACCACTTTGGGAGCTGAAGATCTTGTTTTGACATCAGACTGGTTCAACAACCCACAGAAATATTTTAATTTTATGATTGCTTTGGAGGTGGTAGTTTTATCTTACAGATTTTTAATGAATGACTGAAAACCAAAAGAAAAGCAAAGGAAAGATCTTTTCCTACGGTCTATATGGTATCATAATGTCAAACCCAGGTTTCAGGAAATAATTTTGTGAAAGTACTTGGTTTGCTCAGCTGAGCAGAAAAAATAATCAGATAAGAGGGCCAAAGGATATTCATAACCTTATTGAAATAAAATAGTGCCAGATATTAGGAATGGAGTGCATATCCATAGTGATGCATATCACAAAAAAGAAAATATGATTTATAATGGCATTTAAAATATGGAACATAGTATATCAAGCAATAAAATAATGCATTTTTATAATTTGAAACTGCCTGCTCTTTTCATCCATTTGCTTAAACAGAAATAAGCAACGTACCATTGATTCATCACAACATAAATTATATGACAAACAGGACTATATACATTCTTAAATATATACAAATATGTATATGCATATATCAAGCAATAAATTAAAATATTAAGCATCTATGGGCAAGACATTGTGCTAAATGTCTGGGATACAAAAAGAGGCAAAAGGAAGTTTAATAGAGAAGAAAACATGTAAACAATTATATATAAGGCAACCTATACACAAGTTGAATAGGAAATGAGTAATGTAGGGAAAGCACTGGAATTAAGAGGGCTTAGGGAAGGCTTATTGTAAAGGTAGAATTTTATTTGAAATTAAAGGCAGTCAGGGAGAGTAGAGGAAGAAGAGTGTTCGTGTGAGGGGCAGCCTGAAAAAAAAAAGATGAGAGATAAGAGCATTTTCATGAAACATCCAGGAGGCAAATGTCCCTGGATGAAAAGGACATGATAGGGAGTAAGGAAGGTGTAAGAAGAGTGGAAATATTGGAGGGGACTAGGTTTTGAAGAGCTTTGAATGCCAAACAGTATTTTATATTTGTTTCTGGAGACAATAGGAAATTCCTAGAGTTTAATGAATAGGAAAATGACATGATCAAACCTGCACTTTAGGAAAATGAATGGAGGATGGAGTGGAGTGGAGAGAGATTTGAAGCAGACAGATGCATCAAAATACTATTGCAATAATCCAGGCATGAAATGATGAAAGCCTGTAGTAGAGTGCTATCAGAATAAGAAAAAAAGGAGGCATATCTGAAAAATGTAGTAAAAATAACTAACAATCCTTGGCAACAGCTTGGATATGGAAGATGAGAGATGGTGAGGAATCCAGGATGATCCCTAGGTTGAGAACTGAAGGACTATGAGAATGATGATGATCTCTGCAGCAATAAGGAAGGTAGAATGTGGGGGTGGCTTTTAGAGGGAAAGATAATGAGTTCTCTTTGGGGAATATTGAGTTTAATATGTCTGCTGGACATCTAGTTCGAGACATTTGAAAGACAGTTTGAAATGTAAGATTGGAGATCAACAGAAAGATTGGGGCAGAATAGATAGACTTGAAAATCATCAGCAAAGAGATAATAATTACATAATGGGTACTTTGCCAAGTGAAGCAGAATAGAGGGAGAGGAGAAGAGAACTTAGGGCAGAACTCTGAAGGATACCTACTCTTTATGTATGTATGTATGCCTGTGTGTGTGTGTGTGTGTGTGTGTGTGTGCCCGCTCTCCAATCGAATCTAAAGCTCTTCTTGTTTTATCAGATGATTTGGAGCTAAACTAGTGGAATGTGGCCGGGGAATTAAGGAAGTAGATTTCCCAAGAATTCAACAACTTTTGGCAAGTTAACATAATTTCTTCCCTTAAAACAGGAGTAACATCGGCCTTGACTATTGCATAAGAATCAAATGAAATGATTTATGTGAAAGTATTTTATAAATTGTAAAAAAATAAAGAAATGAGGATTTTCATAAAATGAGCACTGAATAGGGATTTTAATCCTCAATATTGATTGTAGATCTGACTTCTTTGTCACTGACTGTATTAGCTAACTCAGTGAGGTGACTTGGGGTATATGCAACTCCCAAACACTTCCATCGTGACTTTTAAAAGTGCTTTTATTAGCACCAGCAACTTATTAGTTCTGGTTTTATTTTGGGAGGAAATTAGGAATACTAATAAGCCATTGAACTGTTAATATAAAGAAGTCTTATCTCTAACACAACACAGACATGCAACAAGGATTGAGTGGCAGATTCCCTTTGTAGATGTACCTCCCCTTGTTTCCATATAGAAAAGCATCTGGTCAAAAAAGCCTAGTGTAGAGACTAGCTTGGTCTTTAAACAACCTTGGAAGAGCCTTGACTTTCATAGGAGTGGGATCTTTCAAAATAGTCAGAAGCCTCCAGGATGCCATCAGAGATACACTGATAGGAACTTGACCAACTCTTAGGCTAATAAATTCCTTGGTTTATTGTCTTTCCCTAAACTATATTAAAGAACCCTGGTATATATTGCCTTCACTTTATGTTTTTTTTTTTTTTTTTATCTCCAATCACATTTTTTTTTCCAATAGAAAGTTTCTCTCCCTCCCCCTTTCTCAGGAACACAGTATCTGGTAGATAAGAAAATCTTAAAAATTCATTGAATTTTATTGAATTCCAAGAGCATTTAAAGATTAAAATAGAAGGGCAACAAATAGATAGGAAGTGGAACAGTTTTGCCAGCATTTCTATAGCAATCTGCTTCCATAATCAAGGACAAAATGACTTCTACATTGAGATGCTAACATGTAAGTATTTAATATGCCAAATGAGATGAGGCAATGGAAAATGCTCTTAAAAACTTGAAGTTGGGAAGTTTTGGCAAAGCATATTCTTGGCTGGCTAGACTTTTAAACAAATTCCTATAGGAACAATCTGTGCTTTAGGTGACACAATTTAAAAACCATTGAGGGGTTGATTTCCAAGCTATTTCAAGAAAGATTAACAAAAATTGGGGAAAAATCATGGACAAAAAATTTTTAAAGATGCCATAAAGAAGACATGATAATACAGTTCTTTCCTACCATATAACAAATCCCATGAGAATGGCCTATGCATATGTTTGAGGTATGCATGATAAAAATATAAGAAAATACAAAGACAACCTTTTATAGCAGACCACATCTTCACAGTCATATAAGTATATGAATAATATATAATATAAGAATATAAGAATAAGAGGTGTTGTGTGCATACAAAGTTCTGTTAAATTTTCTGATAAGCTTATTTCAAAATAGTACTTAGAGTATCTGCATAGGTTATGCTTTAGTAGATAATGTAGTCAGGTCACTAAATAATTTTTAAGTGCCTACAGATCTAAGTGCTGAGGAGAAAAAAAAAGTCAAAGACAAACACACAAACATTAAGTCCTATTTTCTCAAGGAGCCTATGATAGGGAAATAATTTGTTCAATGATCTTCCCTGCAAATAAATTGAATGTAAGTGAGGGAAAATTGGGCAAAATCACCAGCCTTACTTTCTCCTCTAGAGCTATTTGGGTCCAGAGGTAATATTATACATCAGTATGACTGGACATCACCCTGAATGTAGTGAGAGACCTTGAACTTTTTAATTTAAGTTTTTAACAGGTCTGTTTGACTGAGGTAACCTGCCCATTCAGTGATTAAGACTATTAAGTATTGAGGCAGGGAATGGGTTTTGTCCTGGGATCCTTTGGTAGCCAATCAATGAGAGCTAGAGTGATTTGGGTTTAAGGCAAAGTTTTAGGTTTAAGAAAAAAAATCTAATTGGAAAACCCCAGTCTATGGGAAGGTATCTCTAATTAAATTGTTTCCTAATGTTGTAAACATCAGATCTGCTGGCCCAAAGAGGCTGGAATATTTTCTAAAACTAAGAGGCCTTATCTCATTGTGATTTCTGACTCCTTATGCTTTTTATCCCATTCATCCCTTCCTTACACAAACAGAGAGTCCAGGATTAGAGTTTAGATTTGACTTGTATCTCCAAATACTGGAGTAACATGACTTTTTAAAATAAAGTATCCCAATATGCAAAGCAAATATAAGACAGATAATAATTTCCTGCAATATATCCAAAAAGACTTAAATGTAAAAAATTCAAACGTACACACTGACAATAAACTAAAACATGAAAAAGCAACCCATGACTTCTATTGCACCCTCTCAGGAAGCAGCTAATGTATAGAATGTTGGACCTGGATTTAAGAAGATCTTATTTAAAATTCTGCTCTGGATATTTCCCATCAGTATGACCCTGAGCAAATCATTTAAATGCTATATACTTCAGTTTCCTCATCTGTAAAATGGAAATAATGAAAGCAAGTTATTTAATTGTCTCAGTGTTATTTTTTTTGTTTACATATAACACCTAAAGCATAAATAATAAATTGATAAAATATTTTAAATCACTTGCAAACTTCAAAGTGACAAATCATATTAAGTTATACTTAAACCATGAAATATTTTTGGGGATTTTTGAAAAAACATTTTGTCTTCACATCTTCTATTCAATTTCCTCCATGTCCATTTCTTCTGGCAAGCCAGAGTATGGTTTGTGCTGATCCTTGTTCTGTTTGATGAAACATTGTGGTACTTGTAGAAGTCATGTAGAATGAATGAAAAATAAGGCATGAACATTTCCAAATTTCATCAAGGTATCCATAAAATCTTAAGAGTCATAGAAGTAGAATGTCAGCATATTTTGTAGATCCTCTATGCACAAAGTATGAAGAAAAAGCAAGATGAACTGAAGATCCTAATGAGACACATTTTTTTTCATAAATTTTTGCTGAGCTTTGGAGTGAGTCCTATGACAGTGATGTGGGTGTTTTAATTTATACCTTATTCAACAGGATCAGCATAGATAAGCGAGGGAGGGAAGAATCATTTTCTCTTAAAAAGACATAATCATTTGAAGAAAACCGGAATGGACTGCCTCCAATACTTTGTGGGTAGCCTGAGGTTAGCTACCTACCAAGTAAATCATAGTGATACCTCTTTTAAGGATATGACTTATACTAGATGACCACTAAAGTCCCAAATCTGAAATTCCATCATTCTATCTGTGCTCCACTATCTGTGCTGAATTCAAGATTTAATCTACTTTTAAATATATTATTGAGCATCTATTATGTGCAAGGCATTTCACGCATAGCAGTACAAGTTTCCATACAGTTTAAACAAATATGACAATAAAAAATTCATAGAAATTTAATAGCACTGTAATTCTAGATGAGCATATTATGTGAAAACGAGCAAGGGCTTAATATGAAAATATCTCTATGACAAAAAAAGCTAGTTGTCAACACACAAACACAGTACTTACTATTTGATGGAATTATATGACTAAGTTTTTTTTATAATTTTCTGCAAAACTGTGATCAAAAGATCACAAATCCACATATGCCATCTAGTACCTGAATATTAATTAATTATATAGATAGAAGATTGTAATCAAGTAATTTCATAGGGGAATATACAGAATGGACACTCTAGAGAAAGTATGAGAAGTGCAATGAAGGAATCCTGACAAGGTGCTATGGGAAATGAGATCCTTAAGACGATTCTTATACTAGGAAGAACACAGAAAGTTTTCATGAAAAAGTGGTATTTCAGGTGGTGTTTACTTTATTACAGAAGAGAGAGATTAAAAGTAGATGAGTTTAACCAGCAAAAGAGACATAATACCTGACAAAGAAGCATAATATTTTTGTGATAAGAGATTTCATTTTTTCTGACAACTATTAAAACTGTCTTTGCCAAAAGTAAAATACCTAATAAGTCCTTAAATTATCTTTGGGACACCAACGGCCTTTTTTCCCCTCTTCCCTCCACAAGCTCAGCTTTCCTTTTATTTTCTCCTTTCAGTCTCTCACTATCTCCTGTGTTGCTAATTTTTTTTTCTTACTCTATTAAATCCTAAGCAAGGTAAGAGATGAAGTCTTCCACTGCTGCTATTGCCCAGCTCTTGAAGTCATTATCATTCTTTTAAATATGTTTCTCACTAAGTATGTTTGTCCCTCTAGAAAATCCCAGGCTTGACCCAAGGCTGCCTTCTGGCTCAGATATAATGGTAGTTCCAAATCATATTGGGGGAGATTGGGAATGCTCATCCCTCTGAGTAACAACACCCAGGATTCCAGTCACTTGTCAAATCTTTATTGCAAAATTAATAAGCCATTTGGGAATATTTAGAAAAGGAACCAATCACTTCAGTGTCCCAACATGATGTCATTAATATTGAAGTAAATAAAGGTCATAATGAAGTAATTTCCTTTCTTTTCTGACAAGTTTACTGGACTATGAGATCATCTGAATGCTACAGATAAAGTTTCCCTGGATTTTAACAAAGCATTTGACAAACGTCTCTCATGCTGTTTTTGTGGAAAAGACAAAGTTGTTGACTAAACTATAGTGCAGTTAGATGTAACTAAAACTGGTTGAATGGTAGAATTCAAAGAATATTAATTAACAGTTCAGTGGAATATCTCAGGGATTTGTGTTTGACCCTCTGCAACATATACATACATATATACATGTGTGCATGTATATATAAAATTAGTGACTTAGAGAAAATCATAGGTGTAATGTTAATCATCAATGCGGGTAATACATTTTAGGAATAAGTTAGCAAGTGAAAAATGGCTTGGACAGTGAAGAAACTCAAGATAATTTCAAGAATAGGTAATTCTTTGATTCACCAACTTAGGATCCCAAAAGATCATTGGGCTGAATATAAAAAGATGAAATTTAATAAGGATAAGTGAGTAGTAATAATCTTTTGTTTGTCTTCTATAGACACACTATATTCCTCTTCCCATCAGAATGAAAAAAAAAATCTAATCAATATTTGAGCTAATTAGGGCCAGCTTCACTGTGTGGCCTATTAGATAGGGCCCTAGATTTGTATCATTAAAACAGTTCAAATCTCATCTCAGACTACTTTGAGATTCAGGGCAAGAGAATCTCTTTCAGCCTAAATTTCCTAATTTGCAAAATAGAAATTATAAGAATAGTTATCTTTACATAGTTGTGAGGATCAAATGAGATAATTTATTAAAATACTTTGTAAAATTTGAAGTTATAATAATGAATTATCATAATACAATACAATATTCAATAATAATAATATTGGCATTATTATCAACAGCTTAATTACTCTTGCTTAGAGAAACAGGATGTGCCAAAGAATTCTTTTATAGTGAAGAAATTTTCTTTTCCTTCTTTCTCATTTAATCCCTCAATTAATTAATTAATGTTTCTCCTCAATACTTAGCTATATTTTTTTAAATGCTCCTTTTCCTAATATATTGTTATGTTTGATTTCTTTGGTCATTGTTTTTGCTTTGGATTGCTCCTGAATTGATGTCTTATTTGATTCACATAATTTTTTTCTATTTCCAGGCCAGATTATTATGTTGCTGAATTATTGTGTATCACAGAGTGGAACTAGCACATTTTTGTGTTTAAAACGAATGCAATAAAAATGGAATTTGCCACAAAGCCTGCATTGTCTCCCATAGGCCTTCATTATAGCTTTTAGGGAAGTGCAATCCATAACAATAAAATTGTTTAAGAAGTTACAATGAACACAAGGCCCATCTAATTAAAACTCTCCCTAGGTGGGGATGTCAGATTAAAGCATTTAGCTAGGCTCCAGGTAACATCTAGTCCACCCTTTATCTAGTTCCATCTATCTTACTTTAAGCAAAGAAAGAAAGAGGATATTTATTTGTGAAAGCTTTAAGAAAAATGTGAAAATGGCTCTCTGGGGAAATGAGATACAGACTTCAGTATTTTGCATAGGAATGCTGATGATGAGAACAATATCTGTAGAAGCTTCTCAAATTCTTTAAGAATAAGGCTAAAAAGAAACAAAATCTTACTTGAAGATTATTTCTACTATCATGATAGACCTCAGAGAAAACAAGCAATTGGAACAAGCATTAAAGAAGAACTTTAAAAAACACTGGTAAAATAGTGGCATATGTTTCCTAAAAGCAAAAATACCTGTAAATGATCTTAGCATACTATATATGATTGTGATGAAATACTATTGTGCTACAAGAGATGATGAGTTTATTGATTTTAGAAAAATGTGGATCGATTTGCATGAAATAATGAAGAGTGAAATGAGCAAAACCAAGAGAACATTATGCACAGTAATGGCAATATTGTTTTAACAATGACTGAGTGAATAAGTCATTTTGATGATAAATACTCGATTGACTAAAAAGGATATATGAAGGAAATTGCTATATTCATCCAAAAATGATAAATAAAAGTATGTCTAGAATGATTTTATGTGTGTTTTATGTGTATTTGTGCCTAATGGTAGCCATCTCTAGAGTGTGGTGGGAAGAGAAAAAAAAAGGAATGCACATAGTGATTTTATTATATATTTATAAGGAATATAAAGTTGTATATAATAGATTTGGGGTTTCGTGTGTAATTATATATTTTTTTAAAAATTCTACTGTTATAGATATACTTGTTTTATTTCAAATATTAAAATAAAAATTTTAGTTATTACCAATATTCATTACTCATTGTTTCATTGGATATAATACATATGTAATAAGATATAGTAAAAACTATATAATGTATAATATTGATAATATATAGATATAATAATTATATATTGATATATTAAACATATAAGTTATAATCAATAAATAATTAAAATCTATTAAAGTACATGGCCCAGAAGATGACAGAGTAGGATTCGTTTGCTTTTCCAGCCTTAGCCTCTATGATACAGTACAAAGACTATTTGAAGGACCTGAATTTGAACCCCGATTCTGTCATTTATATGAATTTGGGTTAAGTTATTTATCTTTCTAGGCTGTAGCTTCTTCATCCACAGAATATATGGTTTGTGTAGTCTGACCTCCAAAGTTCCTTTTAGTCCCAAATCTAGGATCCCATAATCTCTCCCAACAACCTCAAAACAAGAGCTAATCTTCCCAGACCACAATAATTCACTCTGCCTTCACAAGACATGAAAAGCCCCTGGGAGAACCTGATTACATAAGTAATTACTCCCTCTGATCATCCCTGGTCCACTATTGTCACCAATAAAAACAACCTGACAGGCTTATGCTTCAAACTGTTGCTTCAAGCAAGCAATCCCTCCCAAATCCTCTTATATCAATGACTCAGTCTGCATTCACATACACATAAAAAATTACTGACCAACATTGTCAGACAGAAAAAAGATGCAAGTTTTGGGATGGTAGGAGCGAAGGTCTTAATGAGGAACTGAAGAGAGAGGAATAAGCATCTGTGCTACTGTGTTAAGAGACCAGAAACCCAACTGGGACCATTTCTATGTCAGTGGATTTCATAAATAGCTGATGACTATCTGAGTCTTTCCATTCCCTAACGGAATGCTTTAGGGATTGTACATTGCAATTGTCTTTTTTCTGAAATCACTACCCATTTACTTTTTAATTTCTATTGTGAAGTAATGTTATATTATGACACATGTAATGAACAACTAACAATGACTGAAAAACCTGAGGTGACCTCACCCACATGGACTAGGGACCTTCTAAGAGACTTGAAGACAAGAACATATAGTCTTTATCCAGTGAATGCAGGAACTAGAGAGCAGTTTTGGAAGGTGAAGGGCTGTGGAGGTGTGAAGTATTCCCATTCAACTTGGTACAGAATAGGAGCCTGAGAACTGCCATAGCCCTCCACCAACCCCCTTTGGCCAATGACCTGAAAAGTCTAAATCTTAGATCATTTCTTTCATTATTTTCTTTTCTAGGTTCAAGAAGAAAAGTCTCAAATCAAGCCATGAAGATCTGGAATCTAAGAATCCAGGAGTATTAGGTATTGCAGCCAGGTACTGAAAAGAAAGCTTCCAGGGACAGCAGCTTAGCAGGGCTTTGGCCTTCAATTTGGTGAGATTGATGCTACTTAGGAATTGACTTAAACTATAAAACTAATCTCTCTTACTCTTCTCCCTAGAAACTAGATGGGATGAAGGGGTCATTCTTGCAAGAGTTATTGGGGAAAATGTCTGTATCCTGTGCATACTATATATTAACTAGGTAAATGAAGCTGAGATGCTAGTCACTGTGCCCCTTAAATGAGGGGATATATTCAGTGAGAATTTGAGCAAATGGCAGAAAATGAGCCTCCTCCAACTCCTCATGGTGCCAGAGTAGCCTGGGAATCATTGTGATGATACTGAAAAATATACAAGGTTTGCCCCTGATAGAGCAAGATTAGAAGCAAACCATGTTATACATTCATAGATGACAATGTCCTTTCTCTGCACTAAGGCTTCATGCATTTATTCCAATGATACTGTGCTAAATGATTTATAATATTAACACATTTGGTTCCTTCAATAGCCCAAGGAGGTAGGCTTTTTAATACCCCCATTTAACAGATGAGAAAATTAAAGCATACAGAGATCACTCATTGTATTTTGAAGCTGGATTTAAACTCAGTTCTTCCTGACTCCTGGCTCAACAACTTTATCTGCTGCTCCACCTAAATTTTCTACAAAGTAAACTATAATGTAACAAGATTGATTTTCTTGTTAGGCCTCAAAACTAGATTTAAAGGCTGTTCTAAAGGAACAGTTTCCACAATGTCTGGAACAATAGCCATGCTATTGGAGGAAGCACCCAGCACCAGGAGAGGTCACCTTAGAAGAACACTCATTAAAAATAGAAAATCCATCTTTCCAATTCAGCAGCAACAGTTTTAGTTGGACTTTCTATCTAAAAATGCAAAACAAATGGAAATCATATCCAAGTACATTCATCAATATGCAGATTCATTTTGTTTTTAAGTTAATTTCAGAAAACAAACTGCTTTTTGTGTGATCACACACATATTTTGATTGTGGTTTTGGAAGATTTCACTTAAAGAACCTATCTCAGAGCAGTGTATGTTGTTTGAAAACCTCCACAAAGAATCTCATTCTGCATTCTGCATCAGTTTTAAACTCTATGATAGGGAAAAAAAATAAAACCCAGGTCTTCAATAATGACTGAAAAGTTGACCAGATGTTGAGTATTTCAACCTCTTAGGCATCAGTTACTAGGGAATTTTCTGTGAGTTTTAGTTAATGTCTATAGGAAAAAATATAAATGTGTGTGTGTGTGTATATATATATATATATATATATATATATATGTAGTATGTGTGTTTATATGTTTTTTGTGTATATATATATATATATATATATATATATATATACACATACATATAAACCTGTATATATGTATGTATGTGCGTGTGTAAAATGTCTTAGTCAAATCATCATATCTCTCTCTTTTAAATTAGCAAAGCTTATAGGTATCCTGGAAAGTTTCAAAGTAATCATAAGGCAAGAGATATATAAAACTGTACACATGCTCTTGCTACTGAACAAATGAAGTCAGCAACCATTCCATTTTTTATTCTCTTCTGACCTCACCCAAAGCACAGAAAGCATAAACTTCCATATACACACAGATAAGACCAAATTCCAGCTCCCAGGTACCAAGAAAGAAAAGGCTGATGACACAGATTGGATTTGACAATTCTCAGGTTGGAGGGATAGCCTATATTTAGAGCTCCAACCATTTTGGGGGCAAAGAGAATTAAGTAAATTGACAGGTGGCATTCATGTAATCCTGTGAGTTCCATCAGGTAGAAAAATATAGATGGCCTCAGAAAATAAAAATAAAAATGCATATTATATATATATATATGTATATACGCAAAGAGAAGGGAGAAGAGAGAGAGAGAAAGGGAGAGGGAGAGAAAGAGGGAAAAGTAAAGAGAGGAAGGAGGGGGGAGAGAGGAAGGGAGAGGGAGAAAGGAAGAGGGAAGAAGAGAGAAAGAGGGAGAAGGAGAGAGGGAAGGAGAGGGAGGGAGGGAGGAAAGGAGGGAAAGAGAGAGAAAGAGCTCGAGCAAATACTTACCTATTCTTGGAAACCCCAGAACAACTGTGGATTTATGATCATTTCTGCACATTCTGCAGAATATTTTGGTGATACAAAGAAGATGGAATTCAAATATGGGCTTCAATTAATTATATTAAACAGCAACGAGGGAATAAGAATACAGAAGTGGGAAGGTGATTAGAACTTGCTCTTAACATTCTTTAATTGCCAGGCCTTTGTCAGTACCAGATGGTACTTGAGCAGGAATTATTTGGGAATAGCCACCTTTCTGACATTATCTTTAATTAAGAAACCTTTCTCGACTATCAGGCATAACTTTGGAATCATTTCATCTTTCCCAGGCCAATATTAACTCACAGGGTGGAATCAAGTCTGTTCCCCTTCTGTCTGTCATTTGCTAGAGCTGCTTCCATCTGTTGTAAGGTGAAAAGATCAATGTTGCAGTGATCTTAGCTCAGGGTCACTGTTTGAGGTTCCTCTCTGAGACCGCCAGTGGCTCATCCATGTTTCCTTCTATTTCATAAGATGAGAAATGTCTTCCAAGCCCCAAGAAACAATCTAGTAAAACAGTAGGTTTCAGGCAGATGTCATACTGGTAGAGTACCTTATGCCATTTATATGGAACTGGTTTTGTACTAATGTAGCCCCACCAAGTATTCAGCTGCACTCAGTGACTCAGTCTTGAAAAGGGATTGAATCAATCAAAGTATGGATTGTGTACTGCTACGTATAGAATATTGTGCTTTGTGTTGGAAGAGAGATAAAAGTTTTCAATAAAACATAGTGTCTGCTCTCATGGAGTTTACAGTTTGGTAGAGTTATAAGACACAAAAGAAAACAACAATATAGATAAATAAATATATTATTACAATATGCCTAGTAGATGGAAAAAGCAGTTAATATTTGAGCAGGTGAGGAAAGATTGTGTGAAGGGAGTGGCATTTAAGCTGAGCCTTAAAGGATGCACAGGAATTCAACAAATTAAAAGGGCAAGATAAGACATGGAGGCAGGGAAATGTAACTTGTGTTCAGAGAATAGAGAGTAATTCTATCTGGCTATAATATAAACTACTTACATCTTCAGCTTTAGCAAGCAGAAAAATATCTTAGCATTCAGTTAAGCAAGAAGAGATATATTGGACTTCCAGGTCACATAAGCAACAAGAGGAAATACTAGACATTTTCTCCAACTCCCCAATTTTTTTCAAATCTTCCCAAAACGGAGATTATGTGCCTAAGAGAAAACAACTTCAGCTATCTCTATGGTTTAGATAGGTCCTCAGACTACAACCCCAGCCAGATGCAGCAGCTAAGAACGTTTATCCCCCTCACCCGGGGCTATGAAGTTTCTTTATTTAAAGGCCCACAAAACAAAGTTTTTGGTTTTACTATAGTCAGGCCCTCCAACAGTCTGAGGGTCAGTGAACTGGCCCCCTATTTAAAAAGTTTGAGGATCCCTGGAACATTCAGAATCCAAAAGATTTTTTTTAAAAAGGAACTCAAGAACTGAATCACTGAACCTGAGCTCACTCAGCATACCTCCCCCACTCTCACACTAGTGGTAATGAGACTTCATTAGCAGAATCAAGGGCCCTACAAAAGTGTGCAAGAAAAAAAAATATTCCAAAATCTTACAGGCTTTCACTTTGTTTCTTGTACAATGGATCTCTGGCTCTAAGCTGTGGGCCTCAACAACTAGCTTAACAGTAGCCCTTTAGTAGCCCTTTAGTAAGACAGACAGAAGACAGACAGAAGGGGAACAGACTTGATTCCACCCTGTGAGTTAATAGTGGCCTGGGAAAGATGAAATGATTCCAAAGTTATACCTGATAGTCGAGAAAGGTTTCTTAATTAGAGATAATGTCAGAAAGGTGGCTATTCCCAAATAATTTCTGCTCAAGTACCATCTGGTACTGATAAAGGCCTGGCAATTAAGGAATGTTAAGAGCAAGTTCTAATCACCTTCCCACTTCTGTATTCTTATTCCCTCGTTGCTGTTTAATATAATTAATTGAAGCCCATGTTTGAATTCCATCTTCTTTGTATCGCCAAAATATTCTGCAGAATGTGCAGAAAGCCATGACTCAGTAAAGGAGATACATAAATGAAAAGAACAAGGATTTGGACAGGATGGGATTGACTTTAAAGGAAGAGAGATAATAAATAAATGGTTACTTAGAATAATACAAAAATAAATAAATAAATGATAGTGACTGAGAAAGGTTCATCAGCGGATATAAGGATTACACCACTAAGACAGCAAGAGCTCAGCATTCAGCTGAGACCAGTTCTGATCATCCACTCGCCTGAGACAAAGATCTCTAGGCTGGTTAGTCATGAATTGCCCAGAATGAGAGGAGGCTGACATGCTTTCAGGTCCAGCCTCTAATGAAAATATCATCAGAGGGGAAAAGTTAGAAAATTACATATAAGAAAATGCTCTAAATCACTTACACTAAGAGAAGGGAAATTAAAATAATCCTGAGATTTGACCTTACATCCTAAAAATTTGCCCAAAAAAAGATTAAAAATATGTCAATAATTTATGTTAGAGGAGTTTTGGGAAGACAGGCAAACTTATACATTATTGATGGAGCTGTGAATTGTTACAACCACTTTGGAAAGCAATTTGGAATTATGTAAATAAAGTGAATATAATGTGCTTACCTTTTGAACTAGAGACTTTATTACTGGGATTTCCCCCCAAAAAAGCTATTGATAAGAAGAAAGTTTTCATAAACTATAAAAGAGTTGATAGAAAAGGATTTTTGTGAGACCTATGAAATGGAAAGAAAGCAAATGTTCTTCACTTCGGAAATGTCTAAAATTATGTACATAACTTTAACTGGAATATTACTGCTAAGCTGTAAAAAGTGATATAAGTGATGAATACAGAGATAATGGAAAGATCTATATGAAGAGATGCTGAGTGAAGTGATCAGAGACAGGAAAACAATATACAAAGTGACTATAACAATGTAACTGGAGCTACATAACAGAAAATCAAAAAATAGATATTAAAAAGTAAATTATAAAGATCCAGTAGCTCTCAAATAAAAAGATATGAGAGGAAAAATCCAATCCATCCCTTTGTGGATGTGAGAAGTCTGCAAGTGTTGAATATTGCAGGTTTCTTCCTATGCTTAAGACTGTTCTGGGGTCTCTATCTACTTCTCTTCCACTGACAGGGATCCCGGGGTCTGTCTTCATATAGAGGACTTTATATAAGATATCTCCCCACCCAATTTAGACAAGGTGATAGAATTCATCTTTAAAAAGCTTATTTACTAGCACCAGGTGGTCCATCAAACCTAGAGCGACTAGGCAAATTCAGGTGATCACTGAGAAGAGACACATTTAAGTTTTGACCACTCCAGTGCATAGTAACAATGAGCATAAAGTATAAAAGCAATAGCACTTAAGGGAGGCTAGAAACCTAGTGGTTTGGACACCTGAAATGGGCACAGACAAGGGTAAACACAAAGACTGGTAGTCAGGCACTGAACTTAATAGGCAGTAGTCAGAATGATAAGGAGATACATAAATGAAAAGAACAAGGATTTGGACAGGATGGGATTGACTTTAAAGGAAGAGAGATAATAAATAAATGGTTACTTAGAATAATACAAAAATAAATAAATAAATGATAGTGACTGAGAAAGGCTCATCAGTGGATATAAGGATTACACCAGCTTTTTCTCCTGGTCTTGGGTGTTAGGGCATGTGAGGAAAGGAATTACTCGGTTTTTAGAGGCTGCCAAGAGATGTTGGTACTTTGAAGATAAAGTTAGGTTTTAGAGAGGAACAGAAATGAGGATGGAAGAACCATGGAAGAAAAAGACAATAGGGAACACATATTGGGAACAATGGAAAAGGAGAAGAGAGAAGCAGGACTGAGGAGAATTAAAACTGAGTTTACTAGAGAAGGAGAAGGTGGGTCAAGAGATAGGGAAGAGCTATGAGATCCCTGATCTCCTTAATTAATTCTGCTGCTCTGTGTGTATAATGATCCTTGGATCCACCCCTACATGGTGTGGGGTGCCTGGGTCAGGTAGCCTATTCAATGCAGGGTTATAGATGGTTCTTGAGTCAAGTACAGATTTTTTTGATATGAAGCCATGACTCAGTAAAGAGGTGTAAAGGTCATAGGATTCTGGGCATGGCAGCTGAAGGAACAGAAGAAGGAACATATTGAATTCCTATATGGTGGGATGAGAAGGATGGAGGAATCTTTGATTGGCCATCATGTGCTGCCTATGGTTCTGCTTCTTCCATGCATTCAAAATTATGTGGCTTCTATCATAGATGTCTTTAGTGAAAATTTGATCTAGTTGTTTTTCCCAACTTCATTATCCTAAGTCCACTTCTACTTCTTATAGCATAGTGAAGATGAAATGTTAGGTCCCCAGAATAGTGACATCTCCTTTTATCACAGATATTGAAAATAGGTCATCATAAAAATATTGATACTTCTCCCCTTGCCATCATGTCATTTTCATTTATGAGTATCCGTTAGATAATGTGTCATATAGACTTATTTTCACTTTCAATTCTTTTCTCTGTTTTGTGAGGCAATAAAATGCTTAATATTTCCTAATTCTGTTCTGTTAATGTTTTGCAGATCAATTTATATATTGGTTCCCTTGGCAGCCATATTGCTTTACCCAGAAATAAGATCAAATGTTCACTGCCTAAATCAGTTTTTAAATAGACCTATATTTTCACTTTCACGTCTTTTCTCTGTTTTGTGAGGCAATAAGATGCTTAATATTTCCTAGTGCTGGTCTGTAGTGTTTTGTGAATCAATTTATATGTTGACTCCCTTGGTTGCCATATTGCTTTACCTGGAAAAAAAAGATCAGATGTGCACGCCTAAATTTTAAATTATTTTTGCCTCTTTTTGTGGCAAATTGCACATACAAACATACATATCTGTATATGTGGATGTGGATGTGGATATGGACATAGAGATGTATGTTAGAAAGAGATTATTATTCTACAGAAAATAATCAATGTTATTACTTATTCCTTTTCTCTATTCCCCTATTTTTATATGATTAGTTACTTAAATAGATTCACTGTAAGCAATTTCAATAATTTTTCTTATTCTTATTTGATATTGATTTTGGAGCTTTGCCTCTCAGCTTTTTAAAAATGCCATGGATTCCTTTGGCAGTCTGTGAAAACCTCTTCAGAATCAAACTTTTAAATGTATACAACAAAATATATAGGATTACAAAAGAAATCAATTACCTTGGAATTATTTTTTTAATTCATAGACCCTTAGGTAAGAAGACCTGCTTAATTTGGTCTGATGATATATAGACAGCTGGTTCTATTAACCTTCTCATCTGAGAAAGCACTCATTCCCATAAACTGAGTCAATTTCTGTTTGCATATTTGAATGTGTTTGTGTGATGTTGTTTGGTTGTTTGCCACACCCAGCATTCTGCAACTTTCTTCTAGAAAAATTTGTTATGTGATGTGTAGGTGTGATATCTGTAAGTCACTTATAAATCTTTTGACACCTTTCTTGTTTCAGAATTGAGATGTATTTCCAACTTTTGCATAACTTCCCCTATGATCACTTCCACTATCCCTTCATCCTCTACATGGGATACTGCTTATGATGCCCTCCCTAAATAACAATCAACTATCTTTTTTTTTTTGCTGATTTTTACTTATTCTAATCATGAGTTTGATACAAACATATACATGAGCACATGAGCATGCACACACATACACTCACACACACCAACTCTAACTTCAAAAGTTCTTTTTCTTGGATAAAAATACTTTTTTGTCATGCTGCTCAATCTATTTTTTCAAAAAAGCAATATTGGTGTAATTTAGTTTTTCCAGTAGTATTTAAAATCACTGGTCATTATACAAAGATTTCATGTTCAGAGATTTACAATTTAGTTAATATTTATAGAGGATCTAAAATCTATGTCATTATTATCTTTCTCCAAGTCCTTTTCTTCCATTTCACCTCTATGTTAAAAGAAAGACATTCAAGACTGAGAGCCATTTTGTATTTTTCTTCATATTAGAATGCAAGCTGTATACGAGTTCCTCCATTAAAATGTAAGCTACTTAAGAGTCAGAAACTTTTTGGTTTGGTTTGGTTTGGTTTCTTTGGGGGAGAGGGATATTTTGCATTTTCTTTACATCAGTAGCATTTAAGATCGTGCCTTGCTTATAATAAGCACTACACTTAATTGACATAGGTTATCATGTGACAATTCCAATATAATGCTGGTTTTCATACTTATTGACATTAATTTCTATCTAGTACATAATTTAAGCATTTACAGGGTAAGAGAACTTTCCAGATCTCTTATTATGCTGACATACTCATTTAGATTCAATACAGTAAGCTTTTATTAAACACTATTAAGATTATCATGCTAAGTGGCCAACATACAAAGATAAAAAGCAGTCCCTATCTTCAAGGGGCTTATATTCTATTTGGGAACACAACATATAATTAAATATAAAATATAAAGTAAATTGAAAGTATTTTCAGTGCTGGGAAGAGTATAAAAAATGAGACATCAGAAAAAAGAATAAGTTAATTTATTTATTTAAATTATTTAAAAGAATAATTTAGAAAGCAACTGCTTTGTGCCAGATGTAGTGCTAAGCACCATGAGTATAAAGACAGGAAAATCAAGTCAAGAATAACTCAGAAAACATCTACTCTGTCATAGCCATGAAGCTAAGCACAGTAGTCACAAAGAAAGGTCAAAGATAGTCCTGGCTTGCAAGGAACTTATAATCTAATGAGTGAAAGAACATGTCAAGAGATATGTTCAAAAAAGTTACAGACAGGATTAATTGTAGAAAATTAATGGAGGGAAATAACTAACATTAAGGGGGATTTGGAAAAATTTGTTGTGTAAGGTAGAAATGTAAAGGGGGATGGAGCTAAGAAGGTGGAGAGTACTCAGGTCTTTGAGCTCTTCTTCCTCAGATCCCCAGAAGATCAAGCCTCTGTGTGAGTTTTGGAGTGACATAATCTAAAAATATTTGAGAGGTAACAAATTTCCAGCAGAAGATATTTTGGAAGAACTTAGGGAAAAGTCTGTCTCAATCAGGCATGTCAGAGAGTGGTTGCAAGCCAATTCAGGAACAAGGAAGCACAGGGAGACCCAGGGCAGCCTCCATGGGCAAAGGGAAATCAAGTGGGAGGCTCTTTGCCAAATTACAACAGCGTTTACCATTCTATCCAGGTTTAAAACCCAGTGAATCAGGAAATTAGTTGTGATACTACCAACACAATTATAGAAGGCAAATAATAAGCCCCTGAACTCCATCATAAATATACCACCCAGCACCAAAAAACCATGAAGCCACTGTTGCCTATAGAGGAAGCTTGGGGCAATCTCCCCTTTGCCCTAAGAACAGACTCCAACTTTTAAAAATGAGCAAAAAAAAAAAAAACCCAAAAAGAACTCTGACCATAGATAGCTATTATGGAGACAGGAAAGAACAGACCTCAAATGCTGAGGTAAAACATCTCTAGATGAAGCTTCAAAAGGTGATACAAGTTGGTCTCTTTCTCAAAAGGCTCTCTTGGAAGAATTCAGAAAGAATCTTAAAAGAGAGTTAGAAGAAAAATGGGAAAAGGAAATGAGAGCTCTGAAAAAGGAAACAAATTATCTGAAGAAAATCAGTCCTTATTAGATGGTTTTGGTGAAATGGAAAAGAAAACAACTCCTCAAACAATAGAATTTTTGGAATTGTAAAAAAATCCAAGAAACTAAACAATTCATTTAAAAGTTCATTTGGGAGATAAAAATGTTAACTGGAAAAAATAATTCACTAAGAATTGGAATGGAACAAATGGAAGGGGAATGACTCAATGAGACATCAAGAATCAGTCAAACAAAACGAAAAAAATGAAAAAAATTAGAAGGAAATGTAAAACACATCTTCAGAAAAAAATTGACTTGGAAAATAGATTCAGAAGAAACAATCTAAGAATTACTGGACTAGCTGAAAATCATGATGAAAAAAGAGTTTAGATAACATCTTTCAAGAAATCATCAAGGAAAACTGCTTTGATGTCCTAGACCCAGAGGGTAAATAGCACTGAAAGAATCCACCAATTACTTCCTGAAACAGACTCCAAAATGATAGCTCCAAGAAATATTGTGGCTAAATTCCAGAATTATCAGATCAAGGAGAAAATACTGCAAACAACCAAAAAGAAATAATTCAAATATTGAGGCACTACAATCAAGATTGTCCAGGACCTAACAGCTTCCACTTTAAAGGCTCAAAGGTCCTGGAATATGATATTTCTGAAAGCATAGGAATTTGGACTGTAGCCAAGAATTAACCATTCAGAAAAATTAAGCATTATCATTCAAGAATAAAGAAGAACATTCAATGAAATGGGGGATTTTCATTTATTTTGATGAAAAGATCACAGCTGAACAGAAAATTTGATCTTCAAATATAGAACACAAGAAAAGCATAAACAGGTAAGAAGGAAAAGAAAAAACTATATTTTAAGGTTAAAATGTTTATATATGTCTAAATGAGAAGATTATATGTTTAACTCTTGACGAGTGTATCTTTGTTAGGGGTATGCTTAGAGAATGTAGGTATAATTTGACTTTACTGTCATGATATGAAAAAGAAACTGGGGTGGAAAAAGGATTTTACTGTAAGTAAAGGGAAGGAGAGGTAAAATGGGGTAAATTACATCACATGAAGAGGAAAAAAAGGAGGGAAATAATGGAGGAGAATGAGCATTTGTAAACCTTGATCTCATCAGATATGGCTCAAAGAAAGAATATCAAAAATATTTACCTTAATATAGAAACTTGTCTCATTCTATAAGGAAGTAGGGGGGGAAAGGAAAGGAGGAGGTAATAAAAGGGAGAACAGATGTAGAAAGAAAAAAGATAAGAAAGAAGGGGAACTGTAAAAAGGAGAAGATAGATTGAGAGAGATGGTGGTCAGAAGCAAAGCCCTGGGGAGGGGAGAAACGGGGAAAGTAAAGAGAAAAGTATAACTTGGGCAAAATAAGATAGCAGTAAATACAGTTAGTAATTTTAACTGTGAATGTGAATGGGATGAATTCTTTCATAAAACAGAAGTGGATAGCAGATTGGATTAAAAGCCAGAATCCTACAATATGTTGTTTACAAGAAACACATCTAAAGCAGAGTGATATATAGAGTAATGGTAAAAGGCTAGAGCAGAATCTATGATGCTTCAGCTGAAGTAAAAAAATAAAGCAGGTGTTGTGATCCTGATGTAAAATAAAGCAAAAACAAAAATGGACAAAAACAACAACAAAAAAAAGATTTAAGAAAGAAAACTACATCCTATAGCTAATATCATAAATAATGAAGTGTGTGTGTATACTATTTAATATAGTATATATTTATGTCTTTAGTATATATTTAGCACTAATTAGTATAGCATCCAAGTTCTAGAGGAAAAGTTAAGAGATCTGTAAGGAAAAATAGAAAAAAACTATACTAGTGGGGGATCTCAACCTCACTCTATCAGAACTAGATAAATTGAAACACAAAATAAAGAAGAAAGAAGTTAAAGTAGTAAACAGAATTTTAGAAAAGTTAGGGAATGATTGACCTTTGGAGAAAACTGAATGGGGATAGAAAGGAATATACTTTTTTTCTTGGCAGTACATGGAGCCTACACAAAAATTGTCCATGTATTAGGGCATAAAAACCTCAAAATCAAATGCAAAAAGGCAGAAATAGTAAAGGCATCTTTTCCAGATCATGATGCAATAAAAATTACAGGTAAATAAAAGGGCTAGGGAAAAACATAACAAAAATTAATTGGAAACTAAAAAATGAATGAGTGGATAAAACAGCAAATCATAGAAGCAATCAATAATTTTATCTAAGAGAATGATAATAATGAGACAACATAACAAAATTTATGGGATGCAGCCAAAGCAGTTCTTTATCTCTAGATATTTACTTGAATAAAATGGAGAAAGAGAAGAAAAGAACAAATTAACCCCCTCCAATTAAATGCCAAATTTGAAATTCTAAAAATAAAAGAAATTTAAAAATAAGAAAACTATTGAACTAATAAACAAAACTAAGAGATGATTTTATAAAAAAAAAACAATAAAATAGATAAACCTTTAGTTAATTTTATTATAAAAAGAAAACAATAGAAAAATGTGCAAAAATGTTTGCTCCAGCCCTTTTTGTAGTAGCTAGAAATTGGAAATTGAATGGATGCCCATCAATTGGAGAATGGTTGAATAAATTATGGTATATGAATGTTATGGAATATTATTGTTCTGTAAGAAATGACCAACAAGATGATTTCAAAGAGGTCTGGAGAGACTTACATGAATTGATGCTAAGTGAAACAAGCAGAAGCAAGAGATCATTACACATGGCAATAACTAGATTATACAATGATCAGCTCTGATGGATGTGGCTCTCTTCAACATTGAGATGATTCAAACCATTTCCAATTGTTCAGTAAAGAAGAGAATCAGCTACGCCCAGAGAGTAAACTATGGGAAATGAGTGTGGACCACAACATAGCATTTCCACTCTTTTCTGTCATTGTTTGCTTGCATTATTGTTTTCCTTCTCAGATTTTTTTCTTTCTTCCTAGATACAATTTTTCTTGTATAGCAAGATAACTGTATAAATATATTGAATTTAACATATAACTTAACATATTAACATGTATTGGACTACCTGCCATCTAGGGGAGGGGGTATGGGGAAGGAGGGGAAAATTTGGAACAGGAGGTTTTGTAAGAGTCAGTGTTGAAAAATTACCCATGTATATGCTTTGTAAATAAAAAGCTATAATAAAATAAAATTTTAAAAGGTAAGGTAATGGTTGCTGGATTAAGAAAGAGGGAGGTTTAAGGAATGGGGAAATGTGAAAGCAGTACACTCAATCTGATTTTCTTAAAAGCCTAGGAATTTGACAGTATTTCGTGTTTTAATTATTTGCTTAATGATGCAGGACTAATTTGACAGCAGGCGTTAATTTCCAATGCTTAATCAAGCAACCAAAAAAAAAAAAGAAAGAAAGAAAAGAAAAAAAGGAAAGAAGGAAATGCCATTGCTTTTATCAAAAATGAAAAAGGTGAACATCTTATAAATAAAGAGAAAATTAGTACAATAATTAACGGTTATTTTGCCTAATTGTATGGCAATAAATCTGATAACTTAAGTGAAATGGATGAATACTTACAAGAATATAGTTGGCCATATTAACAGAAGATGAAACAGATTACTTAAAAAGTCCCATTTTAGAAAAAATAAATTGAACAAGCTATTAATCAACTCCCTAAGAAAAAAATCTCCAAGGCCAGATAGATTTACAAGTGAATTCCATCAAACATTTAAAGAACAATTAATTCCAATACTATCAAATTATTTGGGAAAATAGGGTAAGAAGGAATCTTACAAATTCTTTGTACGACACACATATGGGGCTGATGTGTAAATCAAGTAGGGTCAAAACAGAGAAAGAAAATTATAGACCAATTTCTGTAATGAATATAGATTCAAAAATTAGCAAAGAGATTACAGCAAGGTTTCACCAGGATAATACACCATAAACAAGTTGGATTATATACCAGGAATGCTGGACTGGTTCAATATTGGAAAAACTATTAGCATAATTGGTTATATCAGTAACCAAACTAAAAAAAATCATATGATCATCTCATCAACACCAATTCCTATTAAAAACAAAAGAAAGCATAGGAATAAATGGAGTTTTCCTTAAAATGATAAATAGTATCTATTTAAAATGATTCGCAAACATTACAAATAACAGGTATAAAATAGAAGCATTCCCAATAAGATCAGTAATGAAACAAGGTTGAATGAAACTACCACCATTACTCTTCAATATTGTATTGGAAATGTTAGCATTAGCAATAAGAGATATAAAGGAAATTAAAATAATTAGAGTAAGTAATGAGAAAATCAAATTATCATTCTTTGAAGATGATATAATGGTATACTTAGAGAATCCTAGAGAACCAACTAAAAAACTACTAGAAACAAGTAACAACTTTAGAAAAGCTGCAGGATACAAAATAAATCTACATAAATCATCAGGATTTCTATATGTTAACAACAGAATCCAGCAGCAAAAGCTACAAAGAGAAATTCCATTTAAAATAATTTGCTGATAATATAAAATATTTGGGAGTCTGCTTGGCAAGATAAGATTAGGAACTATATAAACACAATTACAAAACACTTTCCATACAAATAAAGTCAGATCCAATCAATTGGAACAATATCAAGTGCTAATAAATAGGCTAAGTTAATATAATAAAAATGACAATTCTACAAAAATTGATCTAATTGTTCAGTGCCATACCAATCAAATTCTTCAGAAATTATTTTACAGAGCAAAAAAAAAATAATAACAAAGTTCATCTGGAAGAACAAAAGGTAAAGAATTTCAAGAGAATTAATGAAAAAATGCAAATGAAGGTAACCTAGCTGTACCAGACCTAAAACTAAATTATAAGTAGCAGTCATCAAAACCATTTGGTATTAGCTAAGAAACAGAGTAGCTGATCAGTGAAATAGGTTAGGTCCACACGACACAATAACTGTAGTAATTTAATGTTTGATAAACCCAAAGATACCAGCTTCTGGGATAAGAATTCACTATTTTACAAATATTGCTGGGAAAATTGAAAACTAGTATGACAGAAACTAGGTATTGACCCACACCTAACATCCTATACCAAGATAAGCTCAAAATTGGTTCCTTATTTAAATATAAACAATGATACTATAAGCAAATCAGAAGAATGAAGGATAGTCTACCTCTCAGATCTGTGGAGAAGGAAGGAATTTATGGCCAAAGAAAAACTAGAGTATACTATAAAATGCAAAATGGATAATTTTGATTATATTAAGTTTTGAAAACAGAAAACTGGGGAAAATTTTTACACCCAAGGGTTTTAATAAATGTCTCATTTCTAAAATATATAGAAAATTGACTCAAATTTATAGAATAAAAGCTATTCTCCAATTGATAAATGGTCAAAGGATATGAACAGACGATTTTCAGACAAAACTAGTTCTAATCATGTGATAAAATGTTCTAAATTACTATTGATGAGAGAAATGCAAATTAAGATAATTTTGAAATAACACTTAATACATCTTGGATTGGCTAAGATGACAGGAAAAGATAATGATGAATGTTGGAGGAGATGTGGGAAAACTGGGACACTAATTCATTGTTGGTGGAGTTGTGTATCTCTCTCTCTCTTTTTTTTTTTTTTTAATTTAATAGCCTTTTATTTACAGGTTATATGCATGGATAACTTTACAGCATTAACAAATCCCAAACCTCTTGTTCCAATTTTTCACCTCTTACCCCTCACCCCCTCCCCCAGATGGCAGGATAACCAGTAGATGTTAAATATATTAAAATATAAATTAGATACACAATAAGTATACATGACCAAACCATTATTTTGCTGTACAAAAAGAATCAGACTCTGAAATATTGTACAATTAGCTTGTGAAGGAAATCAAAAATGCAGGTGGGCAAAAATATAGGGATTGGGAATACAATGTAATGGTTTTTACTCATCTCCCAGAGTTCTTTCTCTGGGCGTAGCTGGTTCAGTTCATTACTGCTCCATTGGAAATGATTTGGATGACCTCATTGCTGAGGATGGCCAGGTCCATCAGAACTGGTCATCATATAGTATTGTTGTTGAAGTATATAATGATCTCCTGGTCCTGCTCATTTCACTCAGCATCAGTTCATGTAAGTCTCTCCAGGCCTTTCTGAAATCATCCTGTTGGTCATTTCTTACAGAACAATAATATTCCATAATTTTCATATACACAATATTCATATATATAAATTCAATTTATTCAGCCATTCTCCAACTGATGGGCATCCATTCAGTTTCCAGTTTCTAGCCACTACAAAAAGGGCTGCCACAAACATTCGTGCACATACAGGTCCCTTTCCCTTCTTTATGATCTCTTTGGGATATAAGCCCAGTAGTAACACTGCTGGATCAAAGGGTATGCACAGTTTGATAACTTTTTGAGCATAGTTCCAAACTACTCTCCAGAATGGTTGGATTCGTTCACAACTCCACCAACAATGCATCAATGTCCCAGTTTTCCCGCATCCCCTCCAACAATCATCATTATTTTTTCCTGTCATCTTAGCCAATCTGACAGGTGTGTAGTGGTATCTTAGAGTTGTCTTAATTTGCATTTCTCTGATTAATAATGACTTGGAGCATCTTTTCATATGACTAGAAATAGTTTCAATTTCTTCATCTGAGAATTGTCTGTTCATATCCTTTGACCATTTTTCAATTGGAGAATGGCTTGATTTTTTATAAATTAGAGTTAATTCTCTATATATTTTGGAAATGAGGCCTTTATCAGAACCTTTGACTGTAAAAATATTTTCCCAGTTTATTGCTTCCCTTCTAATCTTGTCTGCATTAGTTTTGTTTGTACAAAAACTTTTCAGTTTGGTATAATCGAAATTTTCTATTTTGTGATCAGTAATGATCTCTAGTTCTGCTTTGGTCATAAAGTCCTTCCCCTTCCACAGGTCTGAGAGGTAAACTATCCTGTGTTCCTCTAATTTATTAATAATTTCATTCTTTATGCCTAGGTCATGAACCCATTTTGACCTTATCTTGGTGTACGGTGTTAAGTGTGGATCAATGCCTAGTTTCTGCCATATTAGTTTCCAATTTTCCCAGCAATTTTTATCAAACAGTAAGTTCTTATCCCAAAAGCTGGGGTCTTTGGGTTTGTCAAAGACTAGGTTGCTATAGTTGTTGACTGTTTTATCCCTTGAACCTAACCTATTCCACTGATCAACTAATCTATTCCTTAGCCAATACCAAATGGTTTTGGTAACTGCTGCTCTATAATATAATTTTAGATCTGGTACAGCTAAGCCACCTTCATTTGATTTTTTTTTCATTAATTCCCTTGAAATTCTTGACCTTTTGTTTTGCCATGTGAATTTTGTTGTTATTTTTTCTAGGTCATTAAAATAGTTTTTTGGGAGTCTGATTGGTATAGCGCTAAATAAATAGATTAGTTTAGGTAATATTGTCATCTTTATTATATTTGCTCATAATGGGCCTGTATCTCAAAGAGATCATAAAAAATGGGAAAAGGACACACATGTGCAAAAATATGTATAGCAGCCCTTTTTGTAACTGGAAACTGAGTAAGATGCCCATCAGTAGGAGAATGGCTGAATAAGTTATGATATATGAATCTTATGGAATATTATTGTTCTATAAGAAACAATCAGCAGGATGATTTCAGAAAGGCCTGGAGAGACTTGCATGAACTGATACTAAGTGAAGTTAGTAGAACCAAGAGAACAGTGTACACAGCAACAACAAGAATATACAGTGATCAATTATGATGGAAATGGCTCTTCTCAACAATGAGGTGATTCATGCCAATAACAGCAAATGTGTGATGCAGAGAGCTATCTGGATTCAGAAAGAGGCCTATGAGGACTGAATGTGGATCACAGCATAGTATTTTCACCTTTTTGTTGTTGTTTCCTTGGGTTTTGATTTTTTCTCTCTCATTTTTTCCCTTTTTGATCTGATTTTTCTGGTGCAAAATTATAATTGTGGAAATATGTTTAGAAGAATTGCATGTGTTTAACATATATTGGATTACTTGCTGTCTAGGAGAGGAGCTGGAGAGGAAGGAGAAAAATTGGAACACTAAGTTTTGCAGGGGTGAATGTTGAAAACTATCTTTGCATATATTTTAAAGATAAAAAGCTATTATTAAAATGAAAAAAGAAGAAATGTAAATGGGAATTGAAGGAAGTGAGGGAAGTTAGGAGGTGGATATGATAAGAAAGAGAGGTTCAGGAATGAGAGACAGTCAGTGAATATGCCCCAAATTTGGAGCCGGAGTTGTCTTGCATAAGTCAGAGCAAGGAATTCAGTAGCACCATTTTGTTGAATAGAGGGAAACATTATAGTTAAAGTTATTATAATTGGAAGAGTTTCAGGGGGCCAAGTTTTAAAATATTTCAACACCAAACATGGCTTGAAAATGATAGAAAAATCAATGAAGTTGATTGAATGGGGAAAGAAGATGTGATTCATGGTTAGACTGAGTTTTAGAAAGATCAATTTGACAGCTCAGTGGAGGATGGACTGGAATGCAGAGAAATGTGATCAAGGAGACCAACCAACAGGTGATTGCAATAGTCTAAGCAAGCAGAAAAAGAGGGCCTGTGCCAGGATGGGGGCAGTGTCAGAGAAAAAAAAGAGGTTATGTTTGAGGGATAATATAAAGGCAGATACCTTAATATTTGGCAATAACAAATTGGATATGGTGTGAGAAAGAGTGAAAAGTCAAGGATGACTCTGGGTGACTGATAATACAATTGACAATAATAGGGAAGGTAAAAAGAGAAAAGAATTTGGGAAGAAAAATAATAAATTCCATTTTGGACATGTTGAGTTTAAGATTTCTACACCAGTTTGATAAGTCTAAGAGATAGATGGAGATGTGAGACTGGAGATGGGGAGAAAGGCTAGGGTTGAACATGCAGATTTGAGAAGAAAATTGAAAATGTGAAAATAGTATCAATAATTCAAGAAATATGTATTGTCTATCATAAAACTATCCTTGTCAAAAGTAATGTAAAAGCAAGAAGTACATAGTCCTTGCACCCAAGGGATTTGGTATTCAATCATTTGTTGTCCATTACATATCAGATGTATACAGTACTGTACTAGATACTTGTAATACAAAACCAAAACCATAACACCTCCTACTATTGGAAGACCATAAGTCCAGAATGCACAACCAGGAGCCAAAGTGATGGAGACAAGTCAGGGAGGCAGGAATTCAGGCTCTTATTTTATATCTTTATTTGCATCCTCAATAGTCTGTGGTTTGATAGCAGTTCCTATTTATTTAGTTCTGTTTTTTCTGCCCCAATAATCAATCTCCCATCCTTTTTACCCCAAGTGATCTTTTTCATCTGTTATTTTGTATAAATCAACTCATCATGGACTGATCACCAAGGGCAAACTAAGCAGTCACCCAACTGACCAGCCAATCAACCAACCAACATTTCCAAACCTGAAAAGTCAAGATGAAATAGTACACCAAAAGTGGGATCTCAGATGGCTCTGCCAGAGTATTTTCTGACTTTTTACAAATCTTTTTGGTTCCTGAAGCACAGAATTTGGAAAAATTATGTAAAGATCTTTGCTGTATGATGCCATTATGAAACAATAGGATGGAGATTGGTTGTGAAACATGACAGCAGCTTAAATGAAGATTTATTCACTGGTGACATTTGATCAGATCTTTGGGGTGTATTCTTAGATTTCATTAGTTAAGGACATAAAGGAGTCTGTCTGATTAAAGAGAAAAAACAGTGGGGAGCTCTCATAAATTACTACAGCTCAATTAGGGGCAGACAGTTTAGTGGGTGTTTATTACCAGTGGAAAAAAAGAAGATTTCCAATTAGATTAAAAGGTTTTGAAAACCATAGTTATAGACATAGTGATTTAGAAGACAGCATTGTGAGAGGCAGCATTGATTAAAAGTAAAGTGATCGGTGATTTGCAGGGCTCTGTTGTTTATCAATGGGAGCCTTGTTACCTAGGCACAGTATATCTCACAAGATAGATGGAGTGATCCGGCTAATTTTTTCTTGTGCCTGAGATCTACAAGATTATAAAAGACAACTAAATCACAGATGAAAATACCAGCATGATTTATTCAGAGTAATCATCAAGGATAAAAGGGGGGGTGAAGACAGTGGATGAGCATCAATCATCAGGAATGTCTGTCTGCTCCTAAGAGTTGCTCTTGGTATCACAGCAAAGCAAAAGAGTCATCAGAAATAACATAAAAGTAGAATTGTTTGTTTAGAGATCAAGCTGATGTATGGCAAGTTTCAGAAACGTCCTTGACTCTTATCAAAATTGCCAATCAGAACTTCTGCCCTAGGAATGAAAGAACTGTGCTCTTGGTCTAATCCCAAATTCAGATTCCTGTTTCACTCTCCCATCCCCATCCCACCCTCTTTTTTAGTGCTTAACTGGACTTCGAGGAATATGAATGAACTGGGATTTTAGAACAATGCCTTGATTTTATAGTACTGGTAGATGTACTCCTTGCATAGGTTACCTTTTGCTATATATTTTTTTCTAATTAAGGCTTTCCTTCTTTAAGCACAATAATCATGTGGTAGAAGGATGTAAAGGATGAGCCTTTTGATATTTCCTTTTCCCCAAGGGTACCTTTCAGGAAGTATCATTTTGCTCCAATCTTTTAAATACAATCCCTCCTTATTTCATTTTCACAAGTGTAGACTCTTGCACTGACCAAAGTTTTTGCTTTATGGTTGTTGCTTATAATTGGTGGGCATTTGCATAGTGGTCAAAAATTAAGACTGGCCTTCAGATGACTCCTACTATTATACTAAATTTATTAATAATGATATATTGATAGCAACCTGGTATAACTTTCCACATAAACATTTATTTTTGAATCATTAAACTCATTACAACTGCCCTTCACTACACATAAGAACAAAGCCCAACCAGAAAAGAAAAGTTACTTCTACAGCATTAAAAGTGGAACTTATATGTAAGATAGAATGATGTTCTAACTTTTTCTTCCTTCTTTAATTGTCTTTCTTCTTTAAGTCTTTATCTCTTTCCCTCTTGCTCCTTCTTTTTGTATCTAATTTCCTTCATCTCTTCCTCATTTCCTCCTCCTTTGCTTTGCTCCTTCTCTTCTTCTTCCTCTTCCTCTTCCTCTTCCTCCTCCTCCTCTTCTTCCTCTTCTTCTTCTCCTCCTCCTTCTCTTCCTCCTCCTCTCTTCTCCTCCCCCTCCTCTTCCCCCTTCCTTCTTCTTCTCCTCCCTCCTCCTCCTCCTTCTCCTCTTCCTCCTCTTCTTTCCTCCTCCCCCACCCTCCTCCTCCTCCTCTTTCTTTCCCTCCTTCTCCTTCTCTTTCTTGTCTTCCCCCTTCTCCTCTCAGGAATCACTTGGAATATCCCCAATCATCCACTTTTTAAGGTCATTCTTGATTCTTCATTCTTACTTATTACTCTCCATATAAATCTATTATTCAATTTTATGGATTCCACCTCCTCTATCTCTCTTGCCTGGAATAGTGCACTAGCTTTCTAATTAAGTATTTCCACTTGCCATCCCTTTTTTCTTCATTCCATCCTCCATTCAGACACCAAATTGCTTTGTTCTCAAAGTACATGCCTGACTCCTCATAAAAAACAATCTCATTTGCTCTTCATTTGCTTTAGGGTGTAATAGAAACTTTTCAGTTTGAAATTTCAAGTCCCTAACAATCTGAATCCTGATTACCAATACAACCCTAAATGCCTTCACCCAGACATGGCAATCCAGCTCTCTCTGGACCCCTGAGCTAAGATTATGGAGGATTCACTATATGTAGCCCAACTCAGGAACACCTTAATGCCCCCACAGTCCCCATTATACACACAAATACATAAGCATGTGTGTTATAATTCTATGAGTAATAAATTCAAATGCTATTTTCATTATCTTCCTCCCCTGCTTTTATAGTCAATCTTTAAAAGGTTGCCTGCAGAATAAAATCAAAACACACCATCTTGCTATTAAAGTTCTCACATTTCTTTTCTTTTTTTCTTTTATAAAGCTTTTTATTTTCAAAACATATACTTAGATAATTTTCAACATTCGTTCTTGCAAAACATTGTGTTTGAAATCTTTTTTCTCTCCCTCTTTCCCCCCTATCCCCTTCCCTAGATGGCAAGTAATCCAGTATATGTTAAACATGTGCAATTTTTCTATATATATTTCCAAAATTAGCATGCTGCACAAGAAAATCAGATTTATTTTCTATCTGCATTCAAAAGATTCTCAACTAAAAAATATTAGACACAGATTATATGCAAGGCAATGTGCAGGCTATAAAGATATACAAGACAGTCTTTGACTTCAATCAACTTGAAACCTCCTTAGAGGGAACAAATGTTGAAATATGAAAAATTAACAATATAAGACATGCAAGAAGTATCAAGTATGCCAATGATCATGATAATAATTCTAAGCATGTATATGGAGCTCTATGATTTGCAAAGAGTTATACAAGTATTATTTCATTTACAGAGCAGGAAATAAGAATCTAGCATTTAGTGTTGACAGATCCTTGTAGGTCATCTAGTCCAATCTTTTTTTTGCAATAATGAACAAATGGCCCCAGAAATGTAAAGTGGGTTGCCCAAGGTCATATTAGAATGATAAAGGAGGTTTATTCCAAAATAAGAGTGACAAAGCAAAAAAAAAAAAATTCCCTACTCATACCATAAAATTTTCATAGCATAATAGATTATGTGATTAAGTTATTCCTCAATTATATTTTTAGGTCCACCCCTATTTTTAGGGGGAGTTGGAGATGAGTCAATTTCTTCCAAGACTAAATAAATCCTTAGATGGCTTTATTATGTGGTTGAATGTCTTGTCACTCTTCATATAAATAACAATTTGATGTTATTGAAGCTGGTGACAAACCCTTCCATGTCTATCATGTGAATAAAACTGGAAAGCATTCTGCATTTTTTGATACTACTAACTTACTTTGTCTAGAGAAGCAAATATATTTAACCTGACTTTCAAAATATCTTAAATTTCATTGTTCTGAGCCCAATACATGAGAAAGAATTGCCTAAAGATGTAATCTGAAATCTATCTGTTAAAGCAGATACCCTAAAATTTTCTTCCACTTAAGGTAAAAATGACTCCATCAACACAGTGGTGGATTCATTCATGATCCCTCCACAACCCTTCTGCCATTCCTAGTTAGCATACTCAATAAATTTCATTCTATTCTATGCTCCAAAAATATTGACCTGTAATTCCATGCTTGCATTCTCCAATTTACATTCCATGACATAGATAAAAACATTCTTCCTATTCATCTAATATGCTATTAATAATCAATTTAAATAGCATACAGTACAAAAAAGATCCAGCTATAATTATTACAAACTCCATATTTGCAATCCAATAAATCATAACAGCCAAAATGTAGTGAGTTTTATTAGTAAAACTTTATTAGTAAAACTTCATACAAAATTTGGGAAACATTTAAATTTAGGAAAATGTTATACCCTCAAAAATGACATATATTCTTTTTTTTGTTTTAATTAGTTTTATTAGTTAAACATATGCATACATAATTTTCAACATTCACTCTTGCAAAACCTTGTGTTCCCAATTTCCCCTCCTTTCTCCCCACCCCTTCCTTTAGATGGCATATATATGTTAATGTGTGGAATGTGGAATTCATTTATATATATATATATATATATATATATATATATATATATATATATTATGATTGTGGATATATATATATATATATATATATCCACAATTATGCTCCACAAGAAAAATCAGATCAAAAAGAAAAAAAAAAGAGAAAGAAAATAAAATGAAAGCAAACAACAAAAAGAGTGAAAATCCTATGTTGTGATCCACACTCAATCCCCAGAGTTGCTGTCTACATCGCAAGACCATTGGAACTGGCCCGAATTATCTCATTGTTGAAAAGAGCCACATCCATTAGAATTGATCATCATATAATCTTTTTTTAATAACATTTTTGACAGTACATAATGGGTAATTTTTTACAACATTATCTCTTACACTCCTGTTCCGACTTTTCCCTTCCCTCCCTCCAACCCCTCCCCTAGATGAGAGGCAGTCTTATACATGTATGTGTGCAGAACCTAACAGTTCTCTTGTTGCACAGGAAGAATTGGATTCAGAAGGTAAAAATAACCTGGGAAGAAAAACAAAAATGCAAACAGTTTACATTCATTTCCCAGTGTTCCTTCTCTGGGTGTAGCTGATTCTGCCCACCATTGATCAATTGGAACTGAATTAGGTCTTCTCTTTGTTGAAGAAATCCACTTCCATCAGAATACATCCTCATAGAGTATTGTTGTTGAAGTGTATAATGATTTCCTGGTTCTGCTCATTTTACTCAGCATCAGTTCATGTAAGTCTTTCCAAGTCTCTCTGTTTCCATCCTGCTGGTCATTTCTTATAGAACAATAATATTCCATAACATTCATATACCACAATTTACCCAACCATTCTCCAATTGATGGGCATCCATTCAGTTTCCAGTTTCTAGCCACTACAAACAGGGCTGCCACAAACATTTTGGCACACACAGGTCCCTTTCCCTTCCTTAGTATCTCTTTGGGGTATAAGCCCAGTAGTAAAACTGCTGGATCAAAGGGTATGAACAGATTGATAACGTTATGGGTATAATTCCAGATTGCTCTCCAGAATGGTTGGATTCGTTCACAACTCCACCAACAATGCATCAGTGTCCCAGTTTTCCTGGATCCCCTCCAACATTCATCATTATTTTTTCCTGTCATCTTAGCCAATCTAACAGGTGTGTAGTAGTATCTCAGAGTTATCTTAATTTGCATTTCTCTGATTAATAGTGATTTGTAACACTTTCATATGAGTGGTAATAGTTTCAATTTCATCATCTGAAAATTGTCTGTTCATATCCTTTGACCATTTATCAATTGGAGAATGGCTTGATTTCTTATAGAGTCAACTCTCTAAATATTTTGGAAATGAAGCCTTATCACAACCTTTGAATTTAAAAATATTTTCCCAGCTTGTTGCTTCCCTTCTAATCTTGTTTGCATTAGTTTTGTTTGTACAAAGGCTTTTTAACTTGATATATATGTTCTTTTCTTCCCTATATGGAAAAAAATCAGTCTTGACAAATTCATCTCAGTCCATAAGTTTGTCAACTTCATCTATCCTTGCCCTACAATTAAATTAGCAATTAAAACTTAATATTTTATAACTAGCCAAGTGTAAAATGGTTAGTCAATTTAGACTTAAGAATCTCTATGGTATAAATATACAAAAACAGATATTAGATATACAATGTAATAAATGACCCTAGTTAATTTAGTGTTTGGTAAACCCAAAGATCTAAGCTTTAGGGACAAAAACATATTATTTGGCAAGTACATCTAGAAAACTTAAAAACAGTATAGCAGATACTGGGAATAGAACAAATCTCACAGTATATACCAAGGTAAGGTCAAAATGGGTTCATGATTTATACATAAAGAATGATAAATAAATAGGAAAACATAGAATCAGATCATGGATAAGGAAGGAATTTAGGACTAAAGAGGAGCATTGAGAAAAGCAAAATGTATAATTGTGATTATATCAAATTAAAAAGGATTTACACAAAGAAAACCAATGCAATCAAAATTAGAAGGAAAGCAGAAAAATTGTAGGGAAAATTTTATAGCAAGTATCTCCAATAAAGGCCTTATTTCTCAAATACACAAAGGGCTAAGTCAACTTTTTTTAAGAACATAAGATATTCCCAATTGGTAAATGGTTAAAGAATAATAGGTATTTTCAAAAAGGTCAATGCTATCAATAGTCATACAAAAAAAATGCTGTAAATGACTATTGATTAGAGAAATGTAAATTAAGATGCTTCTGAGGTACCACCTCACACCCATTACATTAATTAATAGGAAAATGATAAATGTTGAAGGAGATGTGGGAAAACTGAGGTACCAATGTACTACTGTGGAGTTGTGGATTAAGAGCAATTTGAGAATACACCCAAAGGACATTAAAACTATGCATATCCTTTGGTCTAGCAATACCATTACTAACTCTATATTCCAAAGAGAGCAAATAAAAGAAAAAAAATTTTTTTGTACAAAAACATTTATAGCAACTCTTTTCGTGATGGCAAAGAATTGGAAATCGATGAGATAGATGTCCTTTGACTAGGGAATAACTGAAAAAGTTGTGGCATATAATTGTAATGGAACATTAATGTGCTATAAGAAAAGATCAGCAGGAAGTGTTAAAAAAAATGTCATGTGTAGAATGAAGTGAAAAGAAATAAGAGGACATTGTATACAATTAGAGCCATATGAATGAACAACTGTGAATGTTTTAGCTGTCTCAGAAATAGAAAGATTGAAGACAAATCCCAAAGAACTCATAATAAAAAATAGTATCCACCTTTGAAACATATTATTTTTCACTTTCTTTCTTTTTTGTTTTGTTCAAGTTTTCTTCAACAAAATGACAAGAATGAAAATGATTTCTATATTTGCATATGTATAACCCATATCATATTATTTACTGTCTCAGGCAAGGGAGAGAAGAAGGGAGGGATAGAATTTGTTGGGTTTTTATAATAACTTTTTATATTTCAAAATACATGCAAAGATATTTTTCAACATTCATCCTTCCAAAACCTTGTGTTCCATATTTTTCTTCTTCCCTCCTCACCACCCCCCTCCCATAGATAGCAAATAATCTAATAGAGGCAATTCTTCTAAACATATTTCCACATTTATCATGCTGCACAAGAAAAAGCAAATCAAAAAGGAAAAAAATGAGAAAAAAACAAACTAGCAAACAACAACAAAATACTATATTGTGATCCACATTCAGTCCCCACAATCCTCTTGAGGGTGCAGATGGCTCTCTCCATCACAAGTCTATTGGAATTGATCTGAATCACCTCATTGTTGAAAAGAGCTACATCCTATGGAAAAACAAAAGGTCAAGAATTTCAAGGGAATTAATGAAAAAAAAAATCAAATGAAGTTGGCTTAGCTGTACCAGATCTAAAATTATATTATAGAGCAGCAGTTACCAAAACTATTTGGTATTGGCTAAGGAATAGATTAGTTGATCAGTGGAATGGATTAGGTTCAAGGGATAAAACAGTCAACAAATATAGCAACCTAGTCTTTGACAAACCCAAAGATCCCAGCTTTTGGGATAAGAACTTACTGTTTGATAAAAATTGCTGGGAAAATTGGAAACTAATATGGCAGAAACTAGGCATTGATCCATACTTAACGCCGTACACCAAGATAAGGTCAAAATGGGTTCATGACCTAGGCATAAAGAATGAAATTATTAATAAATTAGAGGAACACAGGATAGTTTACCTCTCAGGCCTGTGGAAGGGAAAGGTCTTTATGACCAAAGCAGAACTAGAGATCATTACTGATCACAAAATAGAAAATTTCGATTATACCAAACTGAAAAGTTTTTGTACAAACAAAACTAATGCAGACAAGATTAGAAGGGAAGCAATAAACTGGGAAAATATTTTTACAGTCAAAGGTTCTGATAAAGGCCTCATTTCCAAAATATATAGAGAATTAACTCTAATTTATAAAAAATCAAGCCATTCTCCAATTGAAAAATGGTCAAAGGATATGAACAGACAATTCTCAGATGAAGAAATTGAAACTATTTCTAGTCATATGAAAAGATGCTCCAAGTCATTATTAATCAGAGAAATGCAAATTAAGACAACTCTAAGATACCACTACACACCTGTCAGATTGGCTAAGATGACAGGAAAAAATAATGATGATTGTTGGAGGGGATGCGGGAAAACTGGGACATTGATGCATTGTTGGTGGAGTTGTGAACGAATCCAACCATTTTGGAGAGTAGTTTGGAACTATGCTCAAAAAGTTATCAAACTGTGCATACCCTTTGATCCAGCAGTGTTACTACTGGGATTATATCCCAAAGAGATTATAAAGAAGGGAAAGGGACCTGTATGTGCACGAATGTTTGTGGCAGCCCTTTTTGTAGTGGCTAGAAACTGGAAACTGAATGGATGTCCATCAGTTGGAGAATGGCTGAATAAATTGTGGTATATGAATATTATGGAATATTACTGTTCTGTAAGAAATGACCAACAGGATGATTTCAGAAAGGCCTGGAGAGACTTACACGAACTGATGCTGAGTGAAATGAGCAGGACCAGGAGATCATTATATACTTCAACAACAATACTATATGATGACCAGTTCTGATGGACCAGGCCATCCTCAGCAACAAGATCAACCAAATCATTTCTATGGAGCAGTAATGAACTGAACCAGCTATGCCCAGAAAAAGAACTCTGGGAGATGACTAAAAACCATTACATTGAATTTCCCAATCCCTATATTTATGCACACCTACATTTTTGATTTCCTTCACAAGCTAATTGTACAATATTTCAGAGTCTGATTCTTTTTGTACAGCAAAATAACGTTTTGGTCATGTATACTTATTGTGTATCTAATTTATATTTTAATATATTTAACATCTACTGGTCACCTGCCATCTAGGGGAGGGGGTGGGGGGGTAAGAGGTGAAAAATTGGAACAAGAGGTTTGGCAATTGTTAATGCTGTAAAGTTACCCATGCATATATCCTGTAAATAAAAGGCTATTAAATTAAAAAAAAAAAAAAGAGGAAGAGACCTACAAAAAAAAAAAAAAAAAGAAAAAAAAGAAAAGACCTACATCCATCAGAACTGATCAGCACATAATCTTGTTGTTTCTGTGTACAGTGTTCTCTCGGTTCTACTTACTTTACTCAGCAGAATCTCTCCAAGCTTCTCTGAAATCATCCTGATGATCATTTCTCATCCATTCCATTACATTCGTATACTATAATTTATTCAGCCATTCTCCAACTGGTGGGCATCACTCAGTTTCCAGTTCTTTGCCACTACAAAAAGGGCTGCTACAAATATTTGAAGATAAGTGGAAAAAGTTATAGGAATGGTCATCAGACCATAAGGGAATAAACTGACCCAGTTAGAAATATGGTATATATGAGGCAAGAAGTCTGTGGCTTTTCCTATCTTTTCTCTCCTTAGATGACATTATCATCAATTTATTCAGGTTCTGAGGTAAAACCTCAGAGCTGTCTGATTTTACAACTCTTAATTGCTAGCATTTTGAAACATTTTTATGAGTTCATTTGTACACTGAAATTATTTGTTTGTTTCTCAGTATTGTATAGCTTTAATTTCTTTAGATACTGGTTAAGGACCCAAGTGGAGTGCTTTCTAGGAGAGTGTTTTTGGTTTATTTTTGAAGAAAGGAATTCTGTTGTTTGTCTTTCTTGGAAGGGATAAATAAGTATATACAGCCATTGTAAACAAATCCTTAAAAAGAATAAGTAGTGACTTTCAGAAATTTAAAAAAAAAACATCTCATCAAAGTCTTTCTTGCATTATTATTATCCTGAAGAATTTATTTCATCTTTGGACCTAAGTACCAACCAGAAAATGGCAAAAGTTTGGCCATATCCTTTGAAAACACTATAGGGGAGCCACCCTGCTATTGCTTCCCACTTCACCAAGTAATAGCATTTATTCCCCTGGAGCATGTTAAATAGTTTCCTCACTTATCTGGCTGGAGGGGACCATTAGACTACATACTTAGTAATTCCATTTTAAGAGTGTTTAATAACATGTTTTCAGGGATCCAAGAGAAGTATAATCCTAGGGGTTTCCTTATATCTATTTTCTCAGAGTATCCCAGTATTTCTTTCTTGCTCAGCTAGCCTCACAGAAATATTGTTGGCAATATGAGCTATTATCCATTCTATCTTTGATACGAGGGTACGATAAATATGAACCTGTTTAACCTTGATGTATTAAGGATTAACATTTACATAGTATTTAATAATTATATGATTTATTTTAAATATGTTATCTCATTTGAGCTTCATAAAAATTACAAGGTACATACTGCTGATATCAACAAATAGATTAGTTTAGGTAGTGTTGTCATCTTTAGTATATTCGCTCGGCCTATGCAAGAGTACCTAATATTTTTCCAATTGGTTAGATCTGGCTTTATTTGTGTGGAAAGTGTTTTGTAATTTTGTTCATATAGTTCCTGGCTTTCCCTTGGCAGATTCCCAAATATTTTATACTATCAGTAGTTACTTTAAATGGAATTTCTCTTAACTTTAACTGTTGGATTTTGTGGTGATGTATAAAAATGCTGAGGATTTATGTGGATTTATTTTGTATCCTGCAACTTTGCTAAAGTTGTGAATTATTTCTAATAGCTTTTAAGTAGAATCTCTAGGGTCCTCTAAGTATACCATCATATCATCTACAAAGAGTGATAATTTGGTTTCTGCATTACCTACTCTAATTCTTTAATCTCTTTCTTAACTCTTATTGCCAAAGTTAGCATTTCTAATATAATATTGAATAGTAATGGTGACAATGGGCAACCTTGTTTCTCTGATGATCTTATTGGGAATGGTTCCAGTTTATCCCCATTACATATGATGCTTACTGAGGGTTTTAAATAGATGCTCCTGACTATTTTAAGGAAAAGTCCATTTGTTCCTATACTCTCAACTGTTTTTATTAGAAATGGTTGTTGGATTTTATCAAATGCTTTTTATGCATCTATTGAGATGATCATATGATTTTTGTTAATTTGGTTATTGATATAGTCAATTATGCTAATGGTTTTCCTAATATTGAATCAGCCCTGCATTCCTGGTATAAATCCTACTTGATCATGGTGCATTATCCTGGGGATGATTTTCTGTAGTCTTTTTGCTAATATCTTATTTAAGATTTTAGCATCAATATTCATTAGGGAGATTGGTCTATAATTTTCTTTCTCTGTTTTCAACCTACCTGGTTTAGGTATCAGTACCATGTCTGTGTCATAAAAAAGAATTTGGTAGGACTCCTTCAATTCCTATTTTTTCAAATAGTTTATATAGCATTGGAGTTAATTGTTCTTTAAATGTTTGGTCAAATTCACATTTAAATCCATCTGATACATGTTTTCTTAGGAACTTGATTAATAGCTAACGTTCTATTTCTTTTTCTAAAATGGGATTACTTCTTCCTCTGTTAATCTGGGGCAAGCTATATTTTTGAAGGTATTCTTCCATTTCATTTAAGTTATCAAATTTATTGGTACAAAGTTGGGCAAAGTAATTCTTAATCATTGCTCTAATTTCCTCTTCATTAGTGGCGAGTTGTCCCTTTTCATTTTTAAAAGTAACAATTCAATTTTCCTCTTTCCTTTTTTAATCAAATTTACTAAGGGTTTATCTATTTTTTTGGTTTTTTTTCATAAAACCAACTCTTAGTTTTATTTATTAATTCAATAGTTTTTTTTTTACTTTCAATTTTAATAATCTCTCCTTTTATTTTTAGAATTTCAAGTTTAGTGTTTGACTGGGGGCGTTAATTTGTTTCTTTTCTAGCATTTTTAGTTGCAATCCCAATTCATTGACCTTCTCTTTCTCTATTTTATGCAAGTAGGCCTCTAGAGATATAAAATTTCCCCTCATTACTACTTTGACTGCATCCCACACATTTTGATATGATGTCTCATTATTGTCATTTTCTTGGGTGAAATTATTAATTATGTCTATGATTTACTGTTTCACTCAATCATTCTTTAGGATGAGATTATTTAGTTTCCAATTATTTTTTAGTTTATATTCCCCTGGCTTTTTATTGAATGTAATTTTCATTGCATTATGATTTGAAAAGGATGCATTTACTATTTCTGCCTTTCTGCATTTGAATTTGATGTTTTTATGTCCTAATATATGATCAGTTTTTGTATATGTTCCATGAACTACTGAAAAGAAAGTATACTCCTTTCTGTCTCCATTCAATTTTCTCCAAAGATCTAGCATACCTAATATTTCTAGTATTTTATTTACCTCCTTGACTTCTTTCTTATTTATTTTGTGGTTTGATTTATCTAATTCTGAGAGTGCAAGGTTGAGATCTCCCACTATTATAGTTTTGCTGTCTATTTCTTCTTGCAGCTCTCTTAATTTCTCTTTTAAGGATTTAGATGCTACACTACTTGGTGTATATATGTTTAATACTGATATTGCTTCATTATCTATGCTACCCTTTAGCAAGATATAGTTTCTTTCCTTATCTCTTTTAATTAGATCAATTTTTGCTTTTGCTTGATCTGAGATCAGGATGGCTACCCCTGCTTTTTTTATTTCACCTGAAGCATAGTAGATTCTGCTCCAGGAATCTTTTAACTTTACTCTGTATGTATCGCCCTGCTTCAAGTGTGTTTTCTGTAAACAACATATTGTAGGATTCTGGTTTTAATCCAACCTGCTATCCGCCTCTGCTTTATAGGGGAGTTTATACCATTCACATTTATGGTTAAAATTGCTAATTCTGTATTTCTTGACATCTTGTTAACTCCTGCTTATACTTTTCTCCTTTCTTTTCCCCTTACTCCCCTCCCCAGTATTAAACTTGTGAATACCACTTGCCTCTCAGATCCCTCCCTTTTTAGAATCTCTTCCCCCACCTTAGAGTTCTTCCCCTTTTCTTACCCCTTTTCCTCACAATTTCTGTATTCTCTTCCGCTTAGCTTATGCCTTCCCTTTTCACTTTTCCCCTCCCACTTTTCAATGAGGTGGGAGAAGTTTCTCTGTAAATCAAATATGTCTAATATTTTTCTCTTTAAGCCAATTCTGATGAGAATAAGATACACACTATGTTCATCCCCCTCCCTTCTTTCCCTCAGATATATTAGGTTTCTTTTGCCTCTTCATGAGATGTAGTACCCCCATTTTACCCTTTTCTGGTACAATTTCCTTTCCACCTCTAGTTTCTTTTTTATTATAACTGTAAAATCAAATTATATATGTGTTCTTTATGTATATTTATAATAGAAATATAGTTCCCAAGATTTCTTTTTACCTTTTCATGTTTCTCTTGAGTCATATATTTGGAGATCAAACTTTTTGTTTAGTTCCGGTTTTTTCATTAGAAATAGATAAAACCCACCTATTTCATTGAATGTCCATCTTCTTCCCTGGGGAAAAAAAATGCTCATTTTGGCTAGGTAAGTTATTCTTGGCTGCATACCAAGTTCATTAGCCTTTCAGAATATCAGATTCTTGGCCCTTTGATCCTTTAATGTGGATGCTGCTAGATCCTGAGTAATTCTTATTGTGGCTCCTCTATATTTGAATTTTTTTTCTAGCTGCTTGTAGTATTTTTGTCTTGGTCTGATAGTTCTGGAATTTAGTCACAATATTTCTTGGAGTTTTGATTTTGGGGTCTCTTTCACTAGGTGAGTTTTGTCCTATGGAATTTTTTTTTCCATTTTTCCAATTTTATTTTTTAGAGAGCTATTTTCTTTTTCTAGTTCACTAATTCTGTTTTCCTTAGAATTGTTTATCTTTTCCAATTCATTAATTCTGTTTTTCAGGGGATTTGATTTCTTTATCCACTCTATCTTTAAATGAGTGGATGATTAAAAAGACTCTTACAAGAGAACCTTTTTAATTTCCTCTATGAGAGTCTTTTGTGATGAAGAACAGATCATATCTCCCTTTAGAGATTCACCTGGAGACACTCTGTTTTTAGTCTCCTCAAGATTTGAAGTCTGCTCTCTATCTGTATAGAAGCTATCTATAGTTAGAGTTCGCTTTAATTTTTTGCTTATTTTGACAAAGAAGAATCAAAGAAAACAAACAAACAAACAAAAAAACAAATGTAGTTTGCTTTTTGGCTGTATGATATTACCAAGTTTCCTCTACAGACTACAGGAGGTAGCAATGAAGCAGCAGTGGAACAGTAATGGCTGTGCTGCCTGCATAGTGGCCACTTTCTGAGACTCTAAGAGCCTGCTGAGTCCCTCTGAGTGTTGGGTGGGTGTGGTCAAGTCCTAAAAGACCCCAGTGTTTTGGAATTGAAGTCTTTACCCCCTATGTTTGTAGCTTCTCTGCTGATCTACTGGCTTGCTGCCAGGGCAAAGAAGTTCATAATAGTTAAATTCTCCTTACAAATTTTCCCACAGTTCAGGCTATACTCCACCCCCCTCTAGTCTGCTCCATGCTCTTGCTGTCTGCCTGCTGTCTGGGCCTGGTCTAACCATCCCTGCCCGCAAGCAAACCTTTTCTGGAGAATTTCGAGGATATCTTCTGTTGGTAATGTATTTGTGGGGCTTTTTCAGTCAAGCACTAATTCCAAGGCCATATCATCGAAAAACATATTCTGAGGGCAAGAAAGAGTTTAAATAGATGTGTGTGTTCTTTCTGCCATCTTTATCAGAAGCCTTCCACTCTCACTTTTAAAATCACAAATATATTCTATGCCTGTGGCCTCTCCCTCTGACTTCTCCTAGAACCTTTATTTAAGAATAGTGCCTATTAGGGTATTTGAGGGAAAGGACTTATGTGCACAAAAATATAGTAGTCTTTTTTCTAATGGCAAAATATTGGAAATTGAGGATATGTTGCTCAATTGGTAAATGGCTGAACAAGTTATGACATGAATATAATGGAATACTATTGTGCTATAAGAAATGATGAGCAAACTGATTTCAGAAAAACCTGGAAAGCCTTGTGTGAAGTGATGAAAAAAGAAATGAGTAAAACTAGGAAAATGTTGTACATGGTATCAGCAATATTACATGATGAATAACTTAGCTCTTCTCAGCCACATAAAGATCTAAAACAAGTTCAAAGGACTCATGGTGGAAAATGCTAACTACATCCAGAAAAAGAACTGATAGATTCTGAATGCAAATCAAAGATACTTTTTCACTTATTTTACTTTTTTGTACTTTTTTTCTTTTAATGTTTCTTTTTTCCCTACAAATGTGACTAATATGAAAACATATTTTACATAATTGTATATATATAACCAATAAAAAATTGCTTTCCATTTTAGGAAAAGGGGAATGGAGGGATAGAGGAAATTTGAAACTCAGAATCTTGTAAAAACGAATGCTAAAAATTCTCTTAACATATAATTGTAAAAAAATAAAATGCTGTTTTTATAAAAGAAATAAGATCCTTATAAATTCATCTTTCTGTTTTTATTTTTATTCTCAGAAATTAGCACAGTAGTTGGCACATAGGAGATACTCAATGTTTGACTGATGGCCACTTTTTAATTTACTTCATTGAATATTTGCCAGCAACTATAATCTTGAACATCTTTTCTCAATTGAGTAAATGTTTGCTGTTTTTCCCTTGATCTTCGTTTTCTGGATTCTTTACCACCTTGCTTTAAAATTGTATTTCCTAGCTTAAGATTACACATTGCTCATTCTCAGATGAAGAAATTGAAACTATTTCTAGTCATATGAAAAGATGCTCCAAGTCATTATTAATCAGAGAAATGCAAATTAAGACAACTCTAAGATACCACTACACACCTGTCATTGGCTAAGATGACAGGAAAAAATAATGATGATTGTTGGAGGGGATGCGGGAAAACTGGGACATTGATGCATTGTTGGTGGAGTTGTGAACGAATCCCACCATTTTGGAGAGTAGTTTGGAACTATGCTCAAAAAGTTGTCAAACTGTGCATACCCTTTGATCCAGCAGTGTTACTACTGGGATTATATCCCAAAGAGATTATAAAGAAGGGAAAGGGACCTGTATGTGCATGAATGTTTGTGGCAGCCCTTTTTGTAGTGGCTAAAAACTGGAAACTGAATGGATGTCCATCAGTTGGAGAATGGCTGAATAAACTGTGGTATATGAATATTATGGAATATTACTGTTCTGTAAGAAATGACCAACAGGATAATTTCAGAAAGGCCTGGAGAAACTTACACGAACTGATGCTGAGTGAAATGAGCAGGACCAGGAGATCATTATATAATTCAACAACAATACTATATGATGACCAGTTCTGATGGACCAGGCCATCCTCAGCAACGAGATCAACCAAATCATTTCTAATGGAGCAGTAATGAACTGAACTAGCTATGCCCAGAAAAAGAACTCTGGGAGATGACTAAAAACCATTACATTGAATTCCCAATCCCTATATTTATGCACACCTGCATTTTTGATTTCCTTCACAAGCTAATTGTACAATATTTCAGAGTCTGATTCTTTTTGTACAGCAAAATAACGTTTTGGTCATGTATACTTATTGTGTATCTAATTTATATTTTAATATATTTAACATCTACTGGTCATCCTGCCATCTAGGGGAGGGGGTGGGGGGGTAAGAGGTGAAAAATTGGAACAAGAGGTTTGGCAATTGTTAATGCTGTAAAGTTACCCATGTATATATCCTGTAAATAAAAGGCTATTAAATAAATAAATTTAAAAAAAAAAGATTACACATTGCTCTCTGTGAAATATTTATCTTTACTCCATTCCTCTTTTCTATTCTCAGCTGTTCCTCCCTCTTTCAATTTCTTGTAGCAGAATTCCATGTTATGTTTTAAAATCAATGAATAAAGTGAAACTCTCATATGGCCAAATGTAACCTGAAAATGCCTAAAATTACCCATAAAGTACGGTATAATTCAGACCATAAAGTAAGAAGCAGTTGCATCTGGAAAAGGGCTCCAGTTTCTCCAGGGCAATTCATATCACAGAACAACTAGATCTGAGATAGTTGCTGTGAAAAAATTAGGTTAGTCCTTTGACATATTAACATTTTTGTGTATTCAAGCTCTCTACTGGCATTCATTTGCACTTCTGTAAATAATTAAAGACATGCATGATTAAAAAGCAATTAAGATTGATTTTATGTTTATCTAGAGAAAGCTGACTTTAAAGTACTATTGAAAACAGTAAATGGACTGCTTAAAAGAGACTGATAATTTGGAGTTTAGACATCTTCCCTTTCACATGAAAGGAAAAGGAGGAAAAAAGTCATTTTGTCAGTCATTAATGTTCTCAAGGATTGATATTTCTGAGGGATTCCAAGTTCTGTCATGTCATCTTAATAATATTCTTTCAATAGGCATAGAGAACAAGAGGAGACTCCAATCTCTCAAGACAAGAAAGCAAAAATAACATTACAGATTACATATATAGAATATGTATATTCTATATGTAAATATAAGTCTTAATGGTCTTCCTTTCTATTTGGATTTGATACCACTGATCTGAGCAGCTAGATAAAGCACTGGATAGAGTTCAGAAATGAAATTAGGAAGGCTCATCTTCCTGAGTTCAAATCTGGTCTCAGATACTGTGTCATCTAATCGTGTATGTCTCAGTTTCCTCCTGTAGAATGACATGAAGAAGGAAATAGCAAACCACTCCAGCATCCTTGCCAAGAAAACCCTAAATAGGTTCATGAAAAGTTGGAAAGAACTCAACAACAATAATAGCCATAGATATAAAAGATAGCCTGGAGACAGTGAAGCTATTTAATTGGCTGAGAACCTTTTGAAGAATGAGAAAATATATTCTTAGGATGGGACCTTTTTAATAATGTTGAATAATGTAGCAAGTACCTACCATCCTTTTGGCAAAGTTATGTGGATAGCTTTTAGAGTTTAGTGATAAATCTCTGTATGTATGTTTCTGGACATCTGTATAGTAGAAAAGTATGTACACCAATATATCAAGGGTTAATTTGGTTGGCAAGAAATAGGGTATTTTTCTTTAGCAGTGCAATGAATTTAGGATTTAGAAACCAGGCAAACCCCTAACCATGTGTATGAAGGAAAAACTGACACTTTCAATGAATAGGGGGAAAAAAATTTCTCTATAAAACTGCACTCAAGGTTGGACTAAGAAATGACTGCATATTTGAATTGGCAATTTTTTTTTGCCTTTAGTGATCAGGAAATTAGTTTGAGGATTTTGAAATTTCAGCTGACATTTTATTATACCCATACAGTAAATGATGATAAGCTTCGGCTTCTAAAATTGTGGACTTATGTATGAATTTGGTAAATTTGTGCACAAGGTTAAAAGTTCTTTGCAATGAACAATTTCACTTCACAAAGAAAATTAAATGACTCCTGAGCATCCCTTTCAGAACTTAGAAAAGGATATCATACTTTATAAAAACATTTTAGTTATTTTGCATTAGGAGTTTATCTATTTTAATTATTAGCAGGTATAACTTGGTAGATTATAAATTATGATGGGATGGAAATTAGGTTTTTATTTAATTCTAGCTATATTTGATCAGTTAAGCATTAAACTGATTATTAGTGCCACACTGCATAGATATTTTGGTTGAGAAAATGGGGTTGCCCCTGGAAGAGGAAGATACTTATCAAATTTGTTTCTATGAGAGACACATAGATTATTCAGTGTCAGGAGTTAGCTTTTATTCTTTTGTCTTACTTCCTAAAGCAGATTTCTTTTTTTTTAAAAGCTTTTTATTTTCAAAATATATGCATGAATAATTTTTCAACATTGACCCTTGCATGGCCTTGTGTTTTAGATATTTCCCTCCTTATCCCCATCTCTTCCCCTAGATGGCAAGCAATGCAATATATGTTATACACGTTAAAATATATGTTAAATCCAATGTGTATAAACATGTTTATACAATTCTCTTGCTGCACAAGAAAAATCAGATCAAAAAGGAAAGTAAATGAGAAAGAAAATAAAATGCAAGTGAATAACAACAAAAGGAGGGACAATGTTATGTTGTGATCCACATTCAATTTCCACAGTCCTCTCTCTCTGAGTGTAGAGGTTCTCTTCATCATAAAATCATTGGAACTGGTATAAATCATCTCATTGTTGGAAAGAGTCACATTCATCAGAATTGATCATCATATAGTATTGATGTTGCCATGCACAATTATCTCCTGGTTCTGCTCATTTCATTTAGCAACAGTTCATTTAAGTCTCTCCAGTCCTCTCTGAAATCATACTGCTTATCATTTTTATAGAACAATAATATTCTATAATATTCATATACCTTAACTTATTCAACCATTCTCCAACAAATGGGCATCCATTCAGTTTCCTGTTTCTTGCCACTATGAAAAGGGCTGCCGCAAATATTTTTGCACACATCCCTTTCCTTCCCTAAAGCAGATTTCAATTACTCTAGTCCAATATAAGGCAAGACAACAGATTTCTAAGATTTATCTTTATATCTAAGAAATGCTTCTCTTCTCCCAACAGTTAGTCATCTCAGATTGTGCAGCTCATGACGCAAAGTTGTCTTTATCCATAGATAAATCCATAGAACAATCATATTCCTCCTCCAGAATTCTAATTTACTTTTCTGTTTTACCTAGTGCTAATTTTTTTTTCATTTTCCTCTGAAATGAATATGAACCTCAGAACTTAGTAATATGTGAACATGTGCAATTGCTTTCTCATGACGTCTTGGAGCTCATGCCTCAGGGAGCCAAGATCTACCAGTCAAAAAACAGTTCATCAAGATCTACAAACCACTCTTTTCCTTTTATCTCTATATAATACTCTAGAATACTTTTTTGGGGGCAATTCAGTCCAACTACTGCCCATCCTCTAAGAACATCCAACCCAGATTCTAGTCCTTAAAGACAGCCTTAACCTAAAGATAGTTTTCCATAACATTTTCCCGATGTTGGTATGAACCTAAGACTATAGGATGACAAAGTAATTCTCTAGCCTTCGGTGAAGCTTCTTTCTTATGGCCTAGAAATCACATACTCTGTCTAAGTATTCCATTGCTATTCCATTGTTCAGTCATGTCTGAGTCTTTGTGATCCTATTTAGAGTTTTCTTGGCAAAGACACTATGATGGGTTGCTATTTCGTTTTTCTAGCTCATTTTACACATAAGGAAAGTGAGGCAATCAGGGTGAAGTGACTCACCCAGGGTGGTACAGCTAGTAAAATGTCTGAGGACAGATTTGAATTCAGGAAGCTTCCTGACTCCAGATCTAATACTCTATCCACTGAGATACCTAGCTGTCTCTATGTATATACACAAAAATTAAAAAAAAAAAATCCCTTTGGGATGAGGATTTTTCCTACTTAATCTTATTTGATTTGCAATTATTCACAGTCTGCTGAAATTTCTTGAAGTCACATCCCTTTACTCAAACTCAAAGTGAACTCTGTGCTAACCTAATGATTTTATTGTGTTTAACTATATACTATTTATTTAACAACGATGGAAAGGCAATATGGAAAAAGATTGGTAAGAAGCTTCTTTTGAGGGACCTGTATGTGCCAAAATGTTTGTGGCAGCCCTGTTTATAGTGGCTAGAAGCTGGAAAATGAATGGATGCCCATCAATTGAAGAATGGTTGAGTAAATTATGGTATATGAATGTTATGGAATATTATTGTTCTGTAAGAAATGACCAGCAGGACGAATACAGAGAGGATTGGCGAGACTTACATGAACTGATGCTGAGTGAAATGAGCAAAACCAGGAGATCATTATATACCTCAACAACGATACTGTATGAGGATGTATTCTGATGGAAGTGGATTTCTTCGACAAAGAGAAGATCTAGCTCAGTTTCAATTGATCAAGGATGGACAGAAGCAGCTATACCCAAAGAAAGAACACTAGGAAATGAATGTAAACTGCTTGCATTTTTGTTCTTCTTCCTGGGTTATTTATACCTTCTAAATCCAATTCTCCCTGAGCAACAAGAGAACTGTTTGGTTCTGCACACATATATTGTATTCAAGATCTACTGTAACCTAGTTAACATGTGTAGGACTGCTTGCCATCTTGGGGAGGGGGTGGAGGGAGGGAGAGGAAAAATCGGAACAGAAGTAAATGCAAGGGATAATGTTGTAAAAAATTACCCTGGCATGGGTTCTGTCAATAAAAAGTTATTTAAAAAAAAAAAAAGAAGAAGCTTCTTTTGATAGAGCTTGGGCAATTCATGCACCACCCAACTCTGAGATTCAATTTCCTTAACTGAAAAGGATATCACTTTTTCAACTTGAGAAAGGCTTTAGAAATACGAGCTGTCACACCCAAAGAACTCTGGGAGATGACTAAAAACCATTACATTGAATTCTCAATCCCTATATTTATGCACACCTGCATTTTTTATTTCCTTCACAAGCTAATTGTACAATATTTCAGAGTCTGATTCTTTTTGTACAGAAAAATAACGGTTTGGTCATGTATACTTATTGTGTATCTAATTTATATTTTAATATATTTAACATCTACTGGTCATCCTGCCATCTGGGGGAGGGGGTGAGGGGTAAGAGGTGAAAAATTGGAACAAGAAGTTTGGCAATTGTTAATGTTGTAAAGTTACTCATACATATAACCTGTAAATAAAAGGCTATTAAATAAAAAATAAAATGTTTAAATAGAAATACGAGTTGTTATTATCAACACTGAATGTACAAGCAAAATAACAGTTTGGTTAAGTATACTTATTGTGTATCTAATTTATATTTTAATATATTTAACATCTACTGGACATCCAGCCATCTGGGGGAGCGAGTGGGGAGGAGGGGAAAAATTGGAACAAGAGGTTTGACAGTTGTCAATGCTGTAAAGTTGCCCATACATATAACCTGTAAATAAAAGGCTATTAAAATAAAATTTAAAAAAAAAGAATGAAGAACAAACAACAACAACAACAACAAAAAACACTAACTGTACAGTTGTTACTTTCTTCCTATTTTATCACTATTATTTGTAAAAACAAATTTGTAAAAATATTGTAAAAAAAAGACTTAATTCTTCCCTATGTTTTATTATAGTTATTATAATTACTTTAAAATATTTACTCTTAAAGACTGGAATACCATTACTTACATAGTTATTATAAAGACTAATGTGAAATTCTGCTCCCTTTTTTCTAATATATTTTCCAAGTTACCATTTTTAAAAAATGAGTAATATTTTGTCTTTGTTCAAGAAACACTTTCTTATGCCTTTTTAAGATTAGAACCAATTTTCAAAAGATGTTACATAATTACTTGTTCAACTTTTGTATCAGGTAAATAGAGGGCAATTGTCCTGGTGCCCACAAATTGAGAGCAGTTTTACTCCATCACATCTATAGCATTTAACTAATGGGTAAGTTGCTTTATCAAGTAAAAATAATGCAGATGTCATGCTTAAAGTAGTGAGACAACTATTCATTATGTAAAGGTATTCATATACATATAAATATAAAATAATCCATATATTAGGTACTTATTCTGTACCAAGCATTATGCCAATCCCTGAGGATACTAATTAGATGCATTAATTAGTGTGTTGTTCTGTTTCCTGTAGATTTACAGAAAATATGATATATATCTGAGATGATTTTATTTGACTTCTGAAGCATCTCAAATATGTCCTCTGACATGCACAAGCGTATACCTTGCTTGCAATCACTACCAGATAACCAGCAAAATTAAATCTTGGTTGGGTCTTATCCTTGGTTCTCAAAGAGGATCAAAATGACATCACTGGCTGATCAGACCAATAAGAGCTTGGAATGCTTTGCCACAGGTCAGACACAAATAGTTCACATGAACATCTCTAACTGCACATCTTGTGTTTCTTCTGAGCTTATTCAATTCTATTTTGCACAGCACCATCTCTGATAAGAGCACACCATGCTGGTTGGTCCTGTACCAGTGTCTTCCATGTCATAAATCAGTTCTAAAGTTCATATGCACTATTTGTATCTGACCTGTGGCAGAGCATTCCGAGCCCAGCCACAGTCTCTTCTAGTATAGAGATGCCATTTTGGTCCTCTTTGGGAACAAAGGACAACAATCAACTAACCAACTACTTATAATCATAATTTCATGATCTCCATATTCAGCTATATGATCCCATATGGGTTCATGATTCACAGTTTAAGAAACTTGGCTAGACTTGAGAAAGTTTAAATCATACAGAATAAACTTAAAAGTCTGTATGTATATATATTTTTTTCCTAAATAACCCATCTTAAATCTTTCCCAGCAAACCCTCTTGTCACTTTATAAGTGTTGCTTTAAGTTCAACAGGAGTCTAGGAAAAGACTTGAAGAATAAAGTTACTACCAATCTGGAGAGAAAAAAATAATGATAATAAAATAATAAAAATAATGGTGGCAATAATGGTGATAATGATGATACCAGGCATTTATATGTTCAACATTTGCAAAGTATTTTAAATGCAGGAGCCTTACAATACCCATGGACATATGCTTAGCAGGGGAATTCCTTTGTTCAGAAAGTATATGTTCATTTCAGTCACCAAGATTGAGAATATTTTAATTTTTCAGCATTAGAGACATCTGCAGAACCATGCTGGACTCATTTCAGATTTAAATCCACATATCTCACAATACAAATGTTGGAATTTAAGGCAGGAAAACTATTTTTCATGGTGTTCTCTTAGGCCACAGTGGGCAATGGCATACATGAGGGCATTTTTAAAACACTTAAATGAAAAACAAAGAACAAGTATCCCATTAGGATAATAGGATTTCTTCACATAATTCCCATACCTTATAGTAATTAGAAAATCCACTTCTGCCTCCTTTTCCTGTTAATCATGAGGTTAAATGGTAGCTTGACAGTTATTCTAATGAGCACACTTTACATGCCATCCCAGCTTGCTTGCTCAGCAACAGCCTTTGCTCTCTGGGGACTAGAGATAAGTTCTCAGGAATTACCTTTAAGCTAATCAAGAGGCTTTGTGAGTTGAAGGTGGATTGGAGCAGTGGGGACAGGAAAGAGATGTACACATAACAAACTGTAATCCTCAGTCTTGTGATCTGGTCAAATTCTCAAAATAGAAGGCTAAAAAAACACCCTTTGGGGAAGTAGAATGTGGGGAGGATTCAGTACTGCTCAGAATCTCAAAAGCCTGATTTCAAGGTTAAGCTGACCAGATTCCAGGTTGAGTATCAGATGGCTATATGCTTATACCAAGTGAAAACTTGGAGATACAGAGCTGATGCAATTTGATATAATTTAAGATTTGCTTGTGTTTTATAAAGCCCAAAGAGCTCTGTATCTGCTGCCAGTCCTACATGCTGTGACATCTTGAAGTTCCATTGATTTTGAATGGGAATAATTAAAGCTGTTGCATAGAAACCACTGGGGCATTCCCAAGGTGAGCTTCCTAGTAACAACTCTGCTGGGTGAGATGGACTAGCTGTGATCAGAATGAAGCAGCACAATACTTCCACAGATCTACCCATTTTAAATGGAGCTATTTGGCTTCTAGGAACTGTTTCACTAGGTATCATGTAGTAGGATTTTACTTTCCTGCAAATCCAAGAAAGGCAGTGTGTCACAGTATGGAGAAATAATATTGCATTTAGAGTCAGGTGATTTAGGTTCAAACTTTGCCTCTATTACTTTCCTCCTCTGTGATTTTAGGCAAATTGCAAGCTTTTCACATGCTCTCTGAGTTTCAAGTTCCTAATTAAATAAATAAAGGGGTTGGACCAGATCACCAATTTAAGAACTCTTGTTCTAGGACTCCATCTAGCTTCTGAACCTAGTGGATGACATTTTTAATAGCACTAACATTCAAAATATTTAATTTTTTAAAAAATTTAAACTTGAATTTGGAAATATATATTGCAACTATTTTTCTCTAATGAAACTGGATAAGTCATGTAAGCTTGCAAGGGGCAGGAACTTCAATTTTCAGCTTTATGCCCCCAGTATTAATACAGTGTCTGACACATAGTGGGCATTTAAAAAATGTTTTTGTAGATCCATGGATTTTGTTTCAGTTAGTCACAGGGCAATCTCTTCATAGTAAAGTTAGTCAAAGACTAATTTCTTACTAGCATCATGTAGATTAGTTACTACTATATGAGCTTTCAGTGCCAGAGAAGAAACAATGTAATAGAGATATTTAAGTTTTAAAATGAACTGTTGTTATGCCTTGTGGTTAATTTTCATCACATTTTATGTGATAGCAATAAATCTTCTTGAAATAAATGGGAATCTGGCACCAGTCCCCAAGGTCTGGAGAATAATTATCATTCTCTTACAGGAATTTGAAGAAAGTCTCATCTCCTTCAAAATACTGTGAATCCCCATGACAATGCAGCTGATAAACTGTCATCTAGTTTCTACATAAAGACCTAAGTCCTAAGCAATCCTTTCAACTTTTTGATAGCTCTTACTTTTAACTTAGCATATGTATGTAAGTATGGCACCTTCTTTTCTTGTTTTTCTGGGCTAACATTGACTCATCTACCCAAATTTTATTCATACTCATTTACTGAGGTTCTCAGGAGGGCAACCACAAAACAATATACATCACTACTTCTGGTGGTGCATGAAAAACACTCAACATTCACAACTAGAGGTTCTTAGCTTCCCCCACCCAATATATTTTTCTGTTAACAAATTAGCTAAGATAACAGCATTAACTTTAAAAAAATACATTTTACTACTTTTTTAATTTTACACCAGCTAAATTTTCTTCCTTCATCATCTAGAGAGCTATATCACATGTACTTTTCAAAGAAAAAAAAGAAAAGTAGAAAAAATTATCAACATTATTAAAAATATATGAAGTTATTCAGACTTCCATATCCATGGACTTACTACCTCTCCAAAGGAACAGGGTGAAAGTATCTTCTCATACTCTTTGTTAGTGTCATACTTATTATTTTTTAAAATTTTGTTGTTGCTGGGGTTTTCTGGGTTACATTTCAAGATTGCACTGTCTCCTTCATTCCCTATCCCACACTAGAAAAGCCACTATTTGATAAACATAGAGATAGAAAGAAAAAGAAAAAGAAAGAAAGAAAGAAAAAGGAAGGAAGGAAGGAAGGAAGGAAGGAAGGAAAAAAAGGAAGGAAAGGAAAAAAGGAAGGAAGGGAGGGAAAGAAGGAAAGAAGGAAGATAGAAAGAAAAATAGATAAGATGGATGGATGTATATGTACACACATATATCCATATTTACACATATATGTATGTATGTGTATGTGAATATATAATTAGATAGGCAATATACACGTGCCCCATTGACAACAAACAGTTCCATATGTCAGGATTCCCCAGATTTCAGTTTGAAAGTTCTCAAATTAGGTTCTAGGGGTAAAGGGGATGCTTTGATCACAAACATTTATTCTGTACCTTATGTTTCAGGTGTTATGGTAAGTATTGGGAACAAAAAGAAAGGTAAAAGATATTCCCTGCACTTGATGATTCCACAACCTAAAGGATCAGCTTTTCTCTGATGAGCAAATTCCTTAGAATTTTTTCACATAATTATCTTTGTTCCTGCCTCTTTCAATCAATAAACTTGTGCCAATTAGAAAGGACAACCTTACATTGGATAATTTCTCATTTTATTAAACTTAAATTTATCTCATTAAAACTTGTGTAAATTGTTTTATATTTGGGGAAAAACAGAAAAATTCAAATTTCCTTTCTCCATTAAAGGATATGAAAGACTTGAACACCCCTATCATGTCACCTTGGGGCCTTCTTGAAATTAAATATCCCTAGTTTCTTCAACCAATAGCAATATAAAGCTTGTATTCAAAATTCTTCACCATTCTAGTTGACCTCTCCTGGATGCTTTCCAGCTTATTAATGTCCCTCCTAAACTGAAATGAGCAGTATTATTCCACCTAAGGTCTGCTGAGGACAGGAAATAATGTCATCTTGCTGTTTTCAGTAACTTGCCTTTATTCAGCATTCAATATTATTAGCTATCTGGGTTGTCAGTATCAAACTGTTGACACATATTGAGTTTCTACTCCAGGACCACTTTCAAACATTTTTCCAAAGTTCTTTTGCAGACTGTTTCATTTTTGACTTTATTATCTCCAATATTTAGTTCATGGGTAAGTGCTTACTAAATGCTTATAATTGATTGAATAACAAATATCTGTTTAACTGTACCTCTTCATGCTGTATTTGCAAAAAAAAAATTTCTTGAATTTCTTTTTTTGTTATTATTAAGAGTTACAATTATTTTTTTTCTTTTAGGTATTATGGGATAGAAAATAAAAATTCAAATTGCAGGACGGGACTAGTTTCAGAGAAACACATGTGACTTATTATAAATTCTTTACATTTCAAACAACTAAATATAATAAGAAAAGAAACTTTTCTAACATTCAAACCCTTTTCCCCCCAAATAGCTCACATATAAATGTATCTTGGGAGTCCCTACAATGGATCATGAAATTCTGCAAATTTTTATTATTAATTTGTTTGAGAATCACTCTGTAACAAAATGAATCTGTGCTTTAGCTATGTTTTTAAAAAAATATATCAGTACATTAAAATAAATTTAAAGGCTTTTATTTTTGAATAAAAAGTGATATATTACAGGCTGTTTTTAATTGGTAGTTCGTTTTCACCATTGTGCTAAGGCCAGAGGTTTACATTTATTTGACATCATGAAAAATTAGCCTTGATTATTAATTTCATGGCTTTTTGTGAGAACTTTTGTTTTGGGCAGGGGTCTAGGAATATGAGTCTTAGCTTTGCTGACAATTTGCAATGAAAAGCACAAGCAATGCCTGTTCCTTCTTACACGTGGATAATAGAGTATGATATTGACTTTCCTGATTTATACATAGTAGTACTATGCACTTTAGGGAGATTTCCCCAAGTCTATAAGGAGATAGGCTTTAAAACCCATACATAATCTCAACAATCTCTATAGTTGACCCAAAAATCCAATGTACTTAAGGGAGGAAGTCACAAGATTAAGAATTATAACCATCTAGAGCTAAATTCTGATCAGTTTTATAGATGTTCTTTCTTTTTCTATAAGCCCCTTTGCTTTAATATGCCAACCTTTAAGCTTAGGTAGCAAAAGCTGATATTTTTAAAACAAATGATTCTCATCACTAAAGATATATTCCTATTATGAAATGACCTCAGAAAGATGCAAAATTCACCTTCTTAATTAATTCTTTACATTTTTCCTTTTTTGACAAAAAGCTACCCAGAATTTCTCTCAGATGGCATATGCATATGATCTAAATTATAACTTATTCTAGCACAATTGCTTAATTTACTAAATTATTTATTTGCCATTTATTTATTATTCCAGTAAAATAAGCATTTATTAATTGGTAAACATTTGTTAAGTGTTTACCATGTGTCAGGAACTGTGCTATATGGTGTTATTTTATTTAAATACTATAATTATTTATTTTCTACAATAAAACTTTGAAACACTTTAGTAAGATTTTTCATTTAGCGAGATATTACCCTTTAAAATACTACTGCCTTCTTATTTTATGGTGATAACTTTTAACATGATCACATACACTCTGATCACAGACACCAATATGTCCCTTCTAAGGGACAGTTCTAAGACTATCCATGCTTGTCTAACCTGTGTAACTTGTGCTCTTACTTTACCATGAGTTCACCACAATTGGTCCACCCAATGTGCTCCAAGCCTTCCTCTTTTTCTAAAATTTACTGCATTCATTCTTGTCTTATAGAGTATACTGAACACAATTTCACCTTTGCTTGATGATTAAGGGTAGCCATTTTGAACACCAATTTTTGCAATATATTGAGTTATACAGGTATAGATGTACTCAAATATAGATGAATTCTTACTACACTCTCCTAATGCTTGTAATTTATTATCTCCTTCACCACTATTAACTACCAGCATTATATTAGCTGTAGCTACCAATTTCTATCACTCTCAATGGGCTACAGTTGATTGGTTCTTCATCAAGGAGAGAAAGAGAGCTCTTACTGATGATTATGCCTATAATAAGCCAGTCCTTTGTTTGAAGTCAGAAAAATCACATATAAAACAACAGAATCCATAAACCATCAGAGCTGAAATGAACTTAGTGATAATTTAGTCAATTTTACAGAAAAACTGAGGCCTAATCAGATTCAGGATCTATTTGATCAAGATCAGATAGATAATAACTGGAGTCATAGCTTCCTGATCCCAGACCAAAAATATCTCCAGTACAAAGAGACAATAGAAAATTAGAAATGATGAAGGGAGTAATGTGAGATGATCTAGCATCATTCAAACTCCTTGAGGGCTGGGCTATTTCATCTTTTATCCGATGCCTTTTACCTAGTGGACATTTGGTAAATGTTTGTAGATTTGCATTGATTTGCTGAATTACTATGGTCTTTTCCATATTGTCCTAATATATTTTTCTCCCACGATTCTGTTGTTCAGATTTACCATCAATGTTTATTTTTTTATTATTATGGTTTTTTATTGACAAAACATATGCAAGGGTAATTTTTCAACATTGACCTTTGCAAAAACATCTGTTCAAACTTTTTCCCTCCTTCCCTCCACCCCCTCACCTAGATGGCAGGTAGTCCCATACATGTTAAATATGTTAAAGTATATATTAAATACAATATATGTATACATATTTATACAGTTATCTTGTTGTACAAGAAAAATTGGATTTAGAAAGAAGGTAAAAATAACCTGGGGAGAAAAACAAAAATGTAAGCAAACAATAACAGAAAGAGCGCAAATGCTATGTTTTGGTACACACTCATTTCCCAGTGTTCTTTCACTGGATGTAGCTGGTTCTATTCATCATTGATCAATTGGAACTGATTTGGATCCTCTCATTGCTAAAAAGAGCCACATCCATCAGAATTGATCCACATATACTATTGTTGTTGAAGTGTATAATGATCTCCTGGTTCTGTCCATTTCACTCAGCATCAATTCATATAAGTCTCTCCAGGCCTTTCTGTATTTATCCTGCTGGTCATTTCTTACAGAACAATAATATTCCATAATATTCATATAGCACAATTTACCCAACCATTCTACAATCCATTCAGTTTGCAGTTTCTAGCCACTATAAAAAGGGCTATTATTGTACACATGGGTCCCTTTCCCTTCTTTAATATTTATTTGGTATATAAGCCTGGTAGTAACACTTCTGGATCAAAGGTTATGCACAGTTTGATAACTTTTTGAGCATAGTTCCTAATTGTTCTCCAGAATGGTTGCATCCATTCACAACTCCACCAACACTGCATCAGTATCCCAGTTTTCCCACATCCCCTCCAACATTTGTCATTATCTTTTCCTGTCATCTTAGCCAATCTGACAGGAGTGTAATGGTATCTGAGAGTCATCTTAATTTGCATTTCTCTGCTCAGTAATGATTTGGAGCACCCTTTCATATGAGGAGAAATAGGTTCAATTTGTTTATCCAAAAATTGTCTGTTCATAACCATTGACTATTTATCAATTGGAGGATGGCTTGATTTATTACAAATTAAAATCAATTCTCTATATATTTTGGAGCTGAGGCCTTTATCAGAACCTTTAACTGTAAAAATGTTTTCCCAGTTCATTGCTTCCCTTCTAATCTTGTCTTCATTACTTTTGTTTGTACAAAAGCTTTTTAACTTGATATAATCACAATTTTCTATTTTGTGATTAATAATGATCTCTAGTTCTTCTTTGGTCACAAATTCCTTCGTCCTCAGGTCTGAGAGGTAAACTGTCCTATGTTCTAATTTATTTATAATCATATTCTTTACGTCTAAATCATAACCCATTTTGATCTTGTTTTGGTGTATGGTGTTGTGTGGGTCAGTGCCTATTTCCTGCCTTACTAATTTCCAATTTTCTCAGAAGTTTTTGTCAAATAGTGAATTTTTATCCCAAAAGTTGGAGTCTTTGGGTTTGTCAAACACTAGATTGCTATAGTTATTGACTATTTTGTCCTGTGAACCTAAACTATTCCACTGATCAACCACTCTATTTCTTATCCAATACCAAATGGTTTTGGTGACCATTGCTTTATAATACAGTTTTAGATCAGGTACAGCCAGGCTGCCTACATTTGATTTTTTTTTCATTAGTTCCCTTGAAATACTTGACCTTTTGTTCTTACACATGAATTTTGTTTTTAGTTCTTCTAGGTCATTAAAATAGTTTCTTGGGAGTCTGATTGGTATAGCACTAAATAAATAGATTAGTTTATAATGCAGACAAGATCAGAAGGGAAGCAATAAACTAGGAAAACATTTTTTACAGTCAAAGATTCTGATAAAAGCCTCAGCTCCAAAATATATAGAAAATTGATTTTATTTTGTAATAAATCAAGCCATCCTCCAATTGATAAATAGTCAATGGTTATGAACAGACAATTTTTGGATAAACAAATTGAACCTATTTCTCCTCATATGAAAGGGTGCTCCAAATCATTACTGAGCAGAGAAATGCAAATTAAGATGACTCTGAGATACCTCTACACACCTGTCAGATTGGCTAAGATGACAGGAAAAGATAATGACAAATGTTGGAGGGGATGTGGGAAAACAGGGACACTAATACATTGTTGGTGGAATTGTGAATATATCCAGCCATTCTGAAGGGCAATTTGGAACTATGCTCAAAAAGTTATCAAACTGTGAATACTCTTTGATCCATCAGTGTTTCTACTGGGCTTATATCCCAAAGAAATCTTCAAGAAGGGAAAGGGACCTGTATGTGCAAGAATGTTTGTGACAGGTTTCTTTGTAGTGGCCAGAAACTGGAAACTGAGTGGATGCCCATCAATTGGAGAATGGCTGAATAAATTGTGGTATATGAATATTGTGGAATATTACTGTTCGGTAAGAAATGACCAGCAGGATGATTTCAGAAAGGCCTGGAGAGACTTACATGAACTGATGCTGAGTGAAATGAGCAGAACCAGGAGATCATTATATACTTCAACAACAATACTATATGATGATTTGATGGACGTGGCCATCTTCAGCAATGAGATGAACCAAATCAGTTCCAATAGAGCAGTAATTCATTGAACCAACTACACCCAGCAAAAGAACTCTGGGAGATGACTATGAACCACTACATAGAATTCCCAATCCCTATATTTTTGTCCACCTGCATTTTTGATTTCCTTCACAGGCTAATAGTACACTATTTCAAAGTCCAATTCGTTTTGTACAGCAAGATAGCTGTTTGGACATGTATACTTATATACTTTAACCTGCCATCTGGGGGAGAAGATGGGGGAAGGAGAGGAAAAATTGGAACAAAAGGTTTGGCAATTGTCAATGGTGTAAAATTACCCATGCATATAACTTGTAAATAAAAAGTTATAAAAAAAATAAGATTAGTTTAGGTAGTATTGTCATCTTTATTATATTTGTTGACCTATCCAAGAGCACTTAATATTTTTCTAATTGTTTAGATCTGACTTTATTTGTGTGGAAAGTGTTTTGTAATTTTGCTTATATAGTTCCTGACTTTCCTTTGGCACATAGATTCCAAAATGTTTTCTACTATCGACAGTTATCTTATATGGAATTTCTCTTTGTATCTCTTGATGTTGGATTTTGTTAGTGATATGTAAAAATGCTGAAGATTTATATGGATTTATTTTGCATCCTATAACTTTGCTAAAGTTGTGGATTATTTTTAATAGATTTTAATAGAATCTCTGGGGTTCTCTAAGTATACCATCATATCATCTGCAAAGAGTGATAATTTGGTTTCCTCCTTACCTACTCTAATTCCTTTAATTTCTTTTTCATCACTTATTGCTGAAGCTAACTTTTTCTAATGCAATGTTGAATAGTAATGGTGAAAGTGGGCAGCCTTGTTTCACTCTTGATTTTACTGGGAATGGTTCCAATTTATCCTCCTTACATATGATGCTTACTGATGATTTTAAATAGATGCTACTATTTTAAGGAAAAGTCCATTTATTCCTATACTCTTTAAGTGTTTTTAATAGGAATGGATGTAGGATTTTATCAAATGCTATTTTTTGCATCTATTGAGATAATGATATGTTTTTTGTTAATTTGGTTGTTGATATAGTCAATTAGACTAATAGTTTTCCTAATATTGAACCAGCCCTGCATTCCTGGTATAAATCTTACTTGGTCATGATGTATTATCCTAGGGATGATTTTCTGTAATCTTTTTGCTAATATTTTATTTTAGATTTTTGCATCAATATTCATTAGGAAGATCATTCTATAATTTTCTTTCTCTGTTTTCATCCTACCAGGTTTAGGTATCAGTACCATATCTGTATCATAAAAGCAATTTGGTAGGATTCCTTTGATCCCTACTTTTTCAAATAGTTTATATAGCATAGGAGTTCATTGTTCTTTAAATGTTTGGTAGAATTCACATGTAAATCCATCTGATCCTGGAGATTTTTTTCTTAGGGAGTTGATAAAATAGCTTGTTCTATTTCTTTTTTCTAAAATGGGATTGTTTAACCAATTTACTTCTTCCTCTGTTAATCTGCACAACTATATTTTTGAAAGTATTTATCCATTTCATTTAAATTATCAAATTTATTGGCATAAATTTGGGTCAAGTAACTCCTAATTATTGCTCTAATTTCCTCTTCATTAGTGGCGAGTTCCCCGTTTTCATTTTTAAGACTAACAATTTGATTTTTGGTACATATATGTTTAGTATTGATATTGCTTCATTATCTATGCTACCCTTTAGCAAGATATAGTGCCATTCCTCATATTTTTTAATTATATCAATTTTTGCTTTTGCTTGATCTGAGATCAGGATGGCTACCCCTGCTTTTTTGGCTTCACCTGAAGCATAATAGATTCTGCTCCAGCCTTTGACCTTTACTCTATATGTATCACCTTGTTTCAAGTGTGTTTCCTGTAAACAATATATTGTAGGATTCTGGCTTTTAATCCAGTTCATTATCTGCTTCCACTTTGTGGGAGTTTACTCCTTTCACATTTGTGGTTAAAATTGCTAATTCTGTATTTCTTGCCATCTTGTTAACTCCTGCTTATGCTTTTCTCCTTTTTTTCCCTCTTACCCCCTCCCCAGTATTGAACTTGTGAGCACCACTTGCCTCACACAGCCCTCCCTCTTTAGCATCCCACCCCCCTTAGAGTCCCTCCCCTTTTCTTAAACCTTTCCCTTATAATTTCTGTATTCCTTTCTATGTAGCCTACATCTTCCCTTTTTGCTTTTCCTCTCCCACTTTTCAATAATGTGGGAGAAGTTTCTCTGTAAGCCAAAAATATGTCTAATATTTTCTCTTTGATCCAATTCTGATGAGAGTAAGATTCACATTATGTTTATCCCCCTCCCTTCTTTCCCTCGGATATAGTAGGTTTCCTTTGCTTCTTTGTGAGATGTAATACCTTTTCCCTTTTTCTGGTACAATTTCCTTTCCACCTCCAGAACCTTTTTTATATTATATTTATATTATTATTATTATATTATATATAATTATATTATATAATATTTATATTATAACAGTAAAATCAAATTATACATGTACTCTTTGTGTACATAACAGTAATACAGTTCTCAAGAGTTCTTTTTTACATTTTTATGCTTCTCTTGAATCCTATACTTGGAAGTCAAACTTTTTGTTTAGCTCTGGTTTTTTCATTGAAATAAATGGAATTCACCTATTTCATAAAATGTCCCTCTTTTTCCCTGGAAGAACATACTCATTTTGGCTGGATAAGTTATTCTTGGATGCATACCAAGTTCTTTACCTTTCAGAATATCAGATTCCAGGCCCTTTGATCCTTTAATGTGGATGCTGCTAAATTCTGAGTAATCCTTTTTGTGGCTCCTCCGTATTTGAATTATTTTTTTCTGGCTACTTATAGGATTTTTTCCTTAGACTGGTAGTTCTGGAATTTAGCCACAATATTTCTTGGAGTTTTGATTTTGGGATCACCTACTGAAGGTGATCGATGAATTCTTTCAATGTCTATTTTACCTTCTGTTTCTATAACATCTGGGCAGTTCTCTTTGATGATTTCATGAAAAATAGTGTCTAAGCTCTTTTTTTCATCATTATTTTTAGGGAGTCCAATAATCCTTAGATTATCTCTCCCACATCTATTTTCCATGTCTGTTGTTTTCCCAAGTAGGCATTTAACATTTTTTTCTACTTTTCTTTTCTTTCTTTTTTTTTTTTTTGGTTTTATTTGACTGGATTTTGGTGTCTCCTCAAGTCATTCATTTCCATTTGTTCAATTCTGATTTTTAATGAATTTTTTTCTTCATTTACTTTATTTCTTTTTGTAATTATCCAATTGAGTTTTTAAATGAATTGTTTTCTTCTGTGCAATTTTTTTCCATTTCTCCAATTTTATTTTTTAGAGAGCTATATTCTTTTTCCCATTCACTAATTCTATTTTTCAGGGAGTTGATTTCTTTTTCCACTCTATATATTTTTTTAATTTAATTTTATTTATTTATTTATTTTGTTTTTTGTTTTTTATTTAATAGCCTTTTATTTACAGGATATATGCATGGGTAACTTTACAGCATTAACAATTGCCAAACCTCTTGTTCCAGTTTTTCACCTCTTACCCCCCCACCCCCTCCCCTAGATAGCAGGATGACCAGTAGATGTTAAATATATTAAAATATAAATTAGATACACAATAAGTATACATGACCAAAACGTTATTTTGCTGTACAAAAAGAATCAGACTCTGAAATATTGTACAATTAGCTTGTGAAGGAAATCAAAAATGCAGGTGTGCATAAATATAGGGATTGGGAATTCAATGTAATGGTTTTTAGTCATCTCCCAGAGTTCTTTTTCTGGGCATAGCTAGTTCAGTTCATTACTGCTCCATTAGAAATGATTTGGTTGATCTCGTTGCTGAGGATGGCCTGGTCCATCAGAACTGGTCATCATATAGTATTGTTGTTGAAGTATATAATGATCTCCTGGTCCTGCTCATTTCACTCAGCATCAGTTCGTGTAAGTCTCTCCAGGCCTTTCTGAAATCATCCTGTTGGTCATTTCTTACAGAACAGTAATATTCCATAATATTCATATACCACAATTTATTCAGCCATTCTCCAACTGATGGACATCCATTCAGTTTCCAGTTTCTAGCCACTACAAAAAGGGCTGCCACAAACATTCGTGCACATACAGGTCCCTTTCCCTTCTTTATAATCTCTTTGGGATATAATCCCAGTAGTAACACTGCTGGATCAAAGGGTATGCACAGTTTGATAACTTTTTGAGCATAGTTCCAAACTACTCTCCAAAATGGTTGGATTCGTTCACAACTCCACCAACAATGAATCAATGTCCCAGTTTTCCCACATCCCCTCCAACAATCATCATTATTTTTTCCTGTCATCTTAGCCAATCTGACAGGTGTGTAGTGGTATCTTAGAGTTGTCTTAATTTGCATTTCTCTGATTAATAATGACTTGGAGCATCTTTTCATATGACTAGAAATAGTTTCAATTTCTTCATCTGAGAATTGTCTGTTCATATCCTTTGACCATTTTTCAATTGGAGAATGGCTTGATTTTTTATAAATTAGAGTTAATTCTCTATATATTTTGGAAATGAGGCCTTTATCAGAACCTTTGACTGTAAAAATATTTTCCCAGTTTATTGCTTCCCTTCTAATCTTGTCTGCATTAGTTTTGTTTGTACAAAAACTTTTCAGTTTGGTATAATCGAAATTTTCTATTTTGTGATCAGTAATGATCTCTAGTTCTGCTTTGGTCATAAAGACCTTCCCCTTCCACAGGTCTGAGAGGTAAACTATCCTATGTTCCTCTAATTTATTAATAATTTCATTCTTTATGCCTAGGTCATGAACCCATTTTGACCTTATCTTGGTGTACGGCGTTAAGTATGGATCAATGCCTAGTTTCTGCCATATTAGTTTCCAATTTTCCCAGCAATTTTTATCAAACAGTAAGTTCTTATCCCAAAAGCTGGGATCTTTGGGTTTGTCAAAGACTAGGTTGCTATATTTGTTGACTGTTTTATCCCTTGAACCTAATCTATTCCACTGATCAACTAATCTATTCCTTAGCCAATACCAAATAGTTTTGGTAACTGCTGCTCTATAATATAATTTTAGATCTGGTACAGCTAAGCCACCATCATTTGATTTTTTTTTCATTAATTCCCTTGAAATTCTTGACCTTTTGTTTTTCCATATGAACTTTGTTGTTATTTTTTCTAGGTCATTAAAATAGTTTTTTGGGAGTCTGATTGGTATAGCGCTAAATAAATAGATTAGTTTAGGTAATATTGTCATCTTTATTATATTTGCTCGCCCTATCCAAGAGCATTTAATATTTTTCCAATTGGTTAGATCAGACTTAATTTGTGTGAAAAGTGGTCTGTAATTTTGCTCATAAAGTTTCTGATTTTCCCTTGGCAGATAGATTCCTAAATATTTTATATTATCAGTAGTTACTTTAAATGGAATTTCTCTTTGTAACTCTGACTGTTGGATTTTGTTAGTGATATATAAGAATGCTGATGACTTATGTGGGTTTATTTTATAACCAGCAACTTTGCTAAAGTTGTGGATTATTTCTAATAACTTTTTAGCAGAATCTCTGGGGTTCTCTAAGTATACCATCATGTCATCGGCAAAGAGTGATAATTTGGGTTTCTCATTGCCTATTCTTATTCATTTAATCTCTTTCTCAGCTCTTATTGCTAAAGCTAGCGTTTCTAATACAATATTAAATGGTAATGGTGATAGTGGGCAACCTTGTTTCACTCCAGATCTTATTGGGAATGGTTGCAGTTTGTCTCCATTACATATGATGCTTACTGATGGTTTTAAATAGATGCTGCTGATTATTTTAAGGAAAAGTCCATTTATTCCTATACTCTCAAGTGTTTTTAATAGGAATGGATGTTGGATTTTATCAAATGCTTTTTCTGCATCTATTGAGATGATCATATGGTTTTTGTTAATTTGGTTATTAACATGGCCAATTATATTGATAGTTTTCCTAATATTGAACCAGCCCTGCATTCCTGGTATAAATCCTACTTGATCATAGTGTATTATCTTGGAGATGATTTTCTGTAGTCTTTTTGCTAATATCTTATTTAAGATTTTAGCATCAATATTCATTAGGGAGATTGGTCTATAATTTTCTTTCTCTGTTTTCAGCCTACCTGGTTTAGGTATCAGTACCATGTCTGTGTCATAGAAGGAATTTGGTAGGACTCCTTCATTCCCTATTTTATCAAATAATTTATATAGCATTGGGGCCAATTGTTCTTTAAATGTTTGGTAAAATTCACATGTAAATCCATCTGGTCCTGGGGATTTTTTCTTAGGGAGTTGTTTAATTGCCTGTTCTATTTCTTTTTCTGAAATGGGACTATTCAAGCAATTTACTTCCTCCTCTGTTAGTCTGGGAAGTCTATATTTTTGGAGGTAGTCATCCATTTCACTTAGGTTATCAAATTTATTGGCATAAAGTTGAGCAAAATAACTCCTTATTATTTCTCTAATTTCCTCTTCATTGGTGGAAAGTTCTCCCTTTTCATTTTTAAGACTACTAATTTCATTTTCCTCCCTCCTTTTTCTAATCAGATTTACCAAAGGCTTATCTATTTTATTGGCTTTTTCATAGAACCAACTCTTAGTTTTATTAATTAGTTCAATAGTTTTTTTACTTTCAATATTTTTAATTTCTCCTTTTAATTTTAGAATTTCCAATTTAGTATTTGATTGGGGGTTTTTAATTTGGTCTTTTTTTAGTTTTTTTAGTTGCAAGCCCAATTCATTAATCTTTTCTTTCTCTGTTTTATTCAAGTAAGCCTCTAAGGATATAAAATTCCCTCTTATTACCGCTTTGGCTGCATCCCACAAATTTTGGTATGATGTCTCATCATTGTCATTATCTTGAGTGAAATTATTAATTGTATCTATAATTTGCTGCTTCACCCAATCATTCTTTAAGATGAGATTGTTTAGTTTCCAATTACTTTTTGGTCTATTTCCCCCTAACTTTTTGTTGAATGTAGTTTTTATTGCATCATGATCTGAAAAGAAAGCATTTACTATTTCTGCTTTCTTGCATTTAATTTTGAGGTCTTTATGTCCTAATATATGGTCAATTTTTGAATAGGTTCCATGAACTGCTGAGAAGAAAGTATATTCCCTTCTATCTCCATTCAATTTTCTCCAAAGATCCAACATACCTAATTTTTCTAATATTCTATTTACTTCTTTAATTTCTTTCTTATTTGTTTTGTGGTTTGATTTGTCTAATTCTGAGAGTGCAAGGTTGAGATCTCCTACTATTACAGTTTTGTTGTCTATTTCTTCTTGCAACTCTCTTAACTTCTCCTTTAGGAAGTTGAGTGCCATACCACTTGGTGCATATATGTTTAATATTGATATTGCTTCGTTGTTTATGCTACCCTTTAGCAGGATGTAGTTTCCTTCCTTATCTCTTTTAATTAGATCAATTTTTACTTTTGCTTGATCTGAGATAAGGATGGCTACCCCTGCTTTTTTGACTTCACCTGAAGCATAATAGATTTTGCTCCAGCCTTTTACCTTTACTCTATATGTATCCCCCTGCTTTAAATGTGTTTCTTGTAAACAACATATTGTAGGGTTCTGACTTTTGATCCAGTCTGCTATCTGCCTCCTCTTTATGGGGGAGTTCATCCCATTCACATTTACGGTTAGAATTACTAAATCTGTATTTCCTGCCATCCTAATAACCCCAGATTGTGCTTTACTTATTCTTGCCTCCCCCAACCCTCTTTCCCCCTTTTAAACTTATGTACCCCTCTTGTATCACGATACTTATCCTCTTTATAATCCCTCCCTCCCCCCCTTTGAGTCTTTCCCCCTTCCTTCCCTTATTACTCTTTTTCTTTTCCCTTTTCCTCTCCCCCGTTTTTAATGAGGCGAGAGAGAATTTTCTCTAAAACAAATGTCAATTATTTTTTCTTTGAGCCAACTCTGATGAGAGTAAGATTCACACAATGTTCCTCCCCCTCTCTAAATTCCCTCAGATATGATAAGTTTCCTTAGCCTCTTTGTGGGATGTGGTTTCCCTCTTTTTATCCCTCCTTCCCACCTTATTCTGCCATCATCCCTTTTCCATATCTACTTCCCTTTTTTATGTTATATCAGTACAATCAAATTATACATGTATTCTTTTTGTATATCCACAACAGAAATACAATTCTCAAGAGTTATTTTTACCTTTTCTGCATCTCTTGAGTTCTATGCTTGGAGATCAAATTTTTTGTTTAGTTCTGGTTTTTTCTTCAGAAACAAATGGAATTCATTTGTTTCATTAAATGTCCATCTTCTTCCCTGGAAGAAAATGCTCAGCTTAGCTGGGTAGTTTATTCTTGGCTGCATCCCAAGTTCTTGTGCCTTTCGGAATATCATATTCCAGGCCCTTCTTTCCTTTAATGTAGAGGCAGCCAGATCTTGGGTGATCCTTATTGTGGCACCTCGGTATTTAAATGGTTTTTTTTTGGCTGCTTGTAAAATTTTTTCCTTAATCTGATAGTTCTGAAATTTTGCCACAATATTCCTTGGGGTTTTTATTTTAGGGTTTTTTTTCAGAAGGTGTTCGATGAATTCTTTCAATGCCTATTTTACCTTCTGATTCTATTACATCTGGGCAGTTCTCTTTGATGAATTCTTGTAAAAATAGTATCTAGGCTCTTTTTTTCATCATAGTTTTCGGAAAGTCCAATAATCCTCAGATTATCTCTCCTAGATCTATTTTCCAAGTCTGTCGTTTTTGCAAGTAGATAATTCATGGTTTTTTCCAGTTTGTCATTTTTTTGTTTTTGCTTGACTGATTCTTGCTGTCTCAATGAATCATTAGTTTCTATTTGTTCAGTTCTAATTTTTAAAGAATTATTTTCTTCATTACTTTTTTTACTTCTTTCTGTATATGTCCAATTGAGTTTTTAAATGTATTGTTTTGGTCTGTGGAATTTTTTCCATTTCACTAATTTTTTTTTTTTAGTGAATTATTTTCTTTTTCCAATTCACAGATTCTACTTTTTTGCGAGTTCTTTGTCTTTTCCAATTCGCAAATCCTACTTTCTTGCCAGTTTTTTATTTTTTCCAATTCACCAATTTAGTTTCCCTGCACTTCCTGGGAATTTTTTAACTTTTCCAATTCGTATTTCAGGAAGTTGTTGCTCTCTTGTAAGGCTCTCTTTCCTTTCCCCATTTATCTTCTAACTCTCTTTTGAGACTTTTAATGGTCTCTTCTATGAGAGCATCATGTAAAGGAGGACAGTCTGATGCATTTTTGCTGTTTGAGGTCTCTTCAGGTTTGCTGACCTGCTCTTTTTCTGCATAGAAGCTGTGGGTCGTTCTTTTCATCTTTTTATTCATGTTTTAAAGCCTTTAGGGTATGTCTCCTAGGCAAGGGGGTTACCAGCTTCCTCTGCAGAGCAGGGAGAGATGTAAACCGATTTCCGGCTCCGAGGTATGGGAGTGCTCTGAGTGAGAGTCTTCCCTTCCCCCAACAGGAAGTGGATTCAGCACTGGCCGAGCTATCGAAGTGCCCAGTTGGGCTGTGTGGGTTAGCGATTGCCCTCAGCTAGAGACTAAGGGGTGAAAGTGTCACTGCCCCAGGCCGGAGCCTCTTGTGCGACTGTAAGTATTAGCAGCTGACCGCAGACCGTAGACCGCTGCAAACTCTGCCCAGCATCTCTGCCTGATGCAAATCGGCCCTGGAAAAGCTCTATGGCCCCAAGCCGAGCTCCCCCCTGCACAGATTGGAGGCTAACTCGGGCTGCGTCCTCCTGCCGTGTAGGATCACAACAAGTGCCCAAGGAAAAGCCCCGTACTGCGGGTTGGGGCTGCGCGCTTGTGCTGAGATCTGTGCTTTCACTTTCGGTTTGAGGCTCTCCTCAGAACCTAATTTCTCTCCCAGTCTGCGCTGATCTCCCCCCTGGCCCCGGAGCCAACCTTTTTTTTGGCGAGACTGCAGATTTTCTTCGGCTGGTGAGTTGTTATACTTCTTATCTTTACGAATTGTAGCAGTCAAGACTATTTTTGAGGCTCGATATAATTTTGATAAAGAGGGTAAGAGCTTAGAAAGTCGCGTGTGTCTTCTCTGCCATCTTGGCTCCTAATCCTCCACTCTGTCTTTTAATGAGTTACATGTCTCATTCAGATCCTCTTACAAAGCTTCCCTTTCCTTTTCCCATTTTTCTTCTAGCTCTCTTTTAAGAGCTTTTTAAATTTCTTCTATGAGAGCCTCATGTGGTGAGTTCCATATCATATCCACCTTTGGATCTAGAGACAAACTGTTTGTAGTCTCCTCTTTCAGTATAGAAAGTATCTATAGTTAGAGCCTACTTTGCTTTTTTTACTCATTTTAACAAAACAAAACAAAACAAAATGTTGCAGTCTACTTTGGGGGCAATGTGGGGTTACCAAGCTTCCTCAACAGACAATAGGAAGTAGCAGTGAAGCAGCAGTGGGACAGCAGTGGCTGCGCTGGCATTAGCGCTTATGCTGAGATATTGTGGAGTCCCGCCCGGTGCTGCATGGGTGTGGTCAGGTCCAGAGGGACTCTAGCGTTTTGGGGTTATATTCTTTACCCTTTGTGTTTATAACTTCTCTGCTGATCTACTGGCTTAGCAGAGCAGCCCACACTGTGGTAAAGTTCTCCCTGTGGCTTTTTTGCAAGTGAAGACCACACCCTACTCCCCTTTAGTCTGCTCAGAGAGCTGTTCTGTGCTCTCAGTGCATATCTACCTGAGTATGTGCCTGGCCTAGCACCAGTCTGTCCCCACACACCAGTAAAAACAAACCTTTTCTGGGGAATTTTGAGATTATCTTCTGTTGGTAATGTGTTCTACTCCCAATATTCGTGGGTTTTGACAGTCAAGCACTAATTCTGAGGCTGAATTTCCTAAAACTAGATTGAGAGTAAAGGAGAGCTCAGCAAGATGCATATGTTCTCTCTGTCATCTTGGCTCCACCCAGTTCCATCAATGTTTATAACCAGATCAGTGGATTATAGCCTTAGTCTTAGAAGGGTCTAACAGCCATCTAAACCAAACCTTCTTTTAAATTTGATATCTAATTAAATGATTTGGGTTCTTAGAGGAAGGGATAAGATGCATATCCAAATTCTCTAACTCTACTACAATAACTATCTTGGTGGTAAATAGTCTGTTGCAGACGTAATCAAAGGAGTTAGGAATGGAAAGGAATATACCTTAGAAATAATCTATTTCAACATTTTCACTTTACAAATAAGGAAACAGTCAGAAGACGTGTACTATCAAGAAACAGACTACTTTTTGAACTTTGAACTAGTCTTCAAACTCCACAAGTCTTTAATGGCCAATTCTTTCTACCTAAAGAGCAAAAGGGAGATAGTGTTTTTCTCACCTACACATATTCCATAGTCTTGAGGTTTATGAATTTCCTAAATAGATGCTGTTTTATAATATTAATTTCCAACATTAAATAAGTTTAAAAGTTCTTTTTAAAATTTATTTTAATACACATTGCTTTCTGTGAGAAAGCAATGAGAAAAATTAAAACAAAAGGGAAAAATCATAGGAGAGAAAAAAGTAGAAAAAAAGAAGTAAACATAGCATGTATTGATTTATATTCAAATTCCATAGTTCTTTTTCTAGATGTAGATGGCATTTTCGGTCCAAAGTCTATTGGGATTGATTTGGATCACCCGAAGCACTGAGAAGAATCAGTTCTTTCATAGCTGGTTATTGCTCATTATTGCTGTTATAGTATAAAATGTATTCCTGGTTCTGTTTATTTTGCTAAGCATCAATTCATGTAAATCTTTACAAGAAAAAAGTTCATTATGGGTGTTTATGAACAATTTACCTTTCCCAGGTAGTCTTTGAGTTTTAGGCAACCTGGATTCAATATTCTTGATTCAGTTTCCACTACCTGGAAATGTCACTGACTTTGATCCAGTGATTGAACCTTATCTAGGTTTGGGGGCTCTTTTTCTAAGGTGATAACATGAGGTAGACATGACCCTTTGACATCTAATGCTAGCTAGCATTTATTCAAGCAAGAATGCCCACTGAATATAAGATAGCTGACATGGAGGTATTTATAGTGTACTCTCAGTAAGTAGCTCCTTATATCCCATAGAGACACATCAGATCTGTGCTCTAATGAAATAGCTTATATTAGGTAGAATTTCATCTAGTCTAGGAAGCTATTGGAATGGATGGGAGTTCGAGCATAGGTACTTTTTATACTTTACATAATTCATCAACTAGACAAATCTAATTGTCTAGATGTAGCTGCTGTAGTTTGTCTGTATTAGCCACACATTTTTCAGTTGGAGTCTTTCGGGTGAGCTTCCTGGGATGTTTATATTAACAAATTTAATGTCAAAAGAAAAGGGTTATAAAATGGAATTATGCACTGAATGTTTCATAGAGTAACTCTGGATCTGGTCCCTCCACACCCATGACTCAAAACAAATATTTTAATTAGTTTAGGAAGGAAAAAAAATCATGTCAAAAAAGAGAAGATAAAAGTTAAAATAACATGCATCAGACCCAACTACTCCCCAAAGTCAAGGTTCTCCTTCCCTTTACCCTACTTCAAAATTCAAAAATGTCTTCCAATCAAGCAACTTTTTTTCAAATTAATTCCCAATTAGGAGGAATTGATAAGAAGAGGTCAGGATTGTTTCATCACCAGAAAGACTCCTTTTTTGTGATTTCAAATCTGGTCTCCAACATTTACTAGCTATGTAATCCTAGGCAACTTATGTTAACCTATTTGTCTCAGTTCCTCGTTTGTAAAACAAACTTGAAAATAAATGGCAAGTCACTGCAATATCTTTGCCAAGAAAATACCATATGAGGTCACAAAGTCATATACGACTGAAATAAGTTAACAAACAACAGCAAGAAAGTGAGAAACATTCCTATACTATATATTTTCTCAAGACATAGAAAAGTCAGTTGCAAATGTCATTATAACTATGGCTTATATCAAGTTGACCAGTTTCTTACAAATGCTATATTTCTATGTCAGTTTAATTCAATATGAACTGATTAATCATTTACTATATGCTGGATTGCATTTTGTTATTATTGCCAGATTGCATCAAATTTTTCTATTGTTCTATATGAAGTCATTCCTGATACCAACTGTTTATATCCTCCTTCTTAGCCTGTCATTTACTTAAATATTTCAGATGTATTTTTACATTTATTATAAATATTAAAATATTACATTCTCATCCTACAAGTTTTGTTCTATATTCTCATGTAATTGTTAAGCTTTACTACCCATGCCAACTTCTATAATTACGTCAATATGGGCATTTTGTGTAAACATCTGGTGCAACTCTATTGACAATGACATTGTGGGTCCCCAGCCTCTACTCCAAACTCTAAGCCCAATTTTAGTTCATCTTTGAAAGAACCTATAACAATATTAAGCAAAACCAGAAAGCACATATACTGGGTTTACTTATCTCTATGTTGAAGATTATGTATCAAGCTCTTCCTTGACATCCAATCCTAAATCATCAGTTACTCAGAGGACCCTTCAAACCCATTGCCCCAGAGATATCACCAAGTAAACACAATCAAAACAGAATTCACTATCTATCCCACCCCATCAAACTCACCTTTTTTCCAAATGTCCCTATTTCTGTTGAAGATATCACAATTCTTTAGTCTCACACATTTGTAAATTTAATCTTATCCTTGACTCCTCTCTTCTTTACCCTGCATTTCCAATCAATTGCCAAATCTGGCCATTTTCGCCTTCATATCATCTCTCAGATTGACTCTGGCACTTTATTCACATAAAAACCACCTTTGTTAAAGATCTCATCATCCCACCATGATTATTCCACTGACCTCCTAATTGGTTTTCTCTCCCTTTAGTCTGTTCTCTACTCTGGTACCAAAGTGGTTTTTCTTAAGAGTAAATTAGACCACCACACTTTTCCACCTATCAATTCCAATTAGCTCTTAGATAAAATATAAGTTCTGCTTAGTGTGTAAAATCCTCAGTTGTTTTTTTTTTTTTTTAAATTCACCACACCTTATTCTTTTGTGCTCCACTATCCAGCCAAACTTGCTTTCTCTTTGTTCTTCAAACAGGAATCATTTCCTAAATCTGTGTCTTTATTGATTGCCCCCTGTACTTGGTATAAATTCTCTCCTCACTGCTGCCTCAGAGAATCCATCTCTCCCTTCAAAATGCAAATCCAAGCACCATGTTCTACATGAAACCTTTCCTGATACCAACTGCTAGTATCCTCCTTCTCAAACTGAATTTTCTTAACTATTTTAAATGTAGTTTTATATTTATACTCTATCTATCTATCTACATATAACATAAATCTGTATATAGGCATTTGTATATGTGCATATTTATTACATATTTGTCACCACTCTAAAATTTACATTAATACTATATATACAAATATTATATAAATATGTATGCACATATATGTATGTGTGCATATGTGCACATGTCTGTATACATCTGTTGCTATCTTTCCTGTTAAGAGTATAAACTTCTTAAGAATAGGAATTATTATTTCATCCATTATATTTGTAAGTCTAGAATTTAGCACAGTGCCTGACACTTAGTAAAAGTTTGTTGATTAATACATTTACACTTTATCTGTTCTGATCATTATTTGTATACATCCCAGTCTGGTACAGAGGGAACAGTACCTGCTTTGGAATTAGAAAAGCTAGATTAAAATTCTACTTCTGTTGTTTATTACTTGTACCTAAATTTTCTCATCTGTAAAATGAAATATGGCAACTTCCAGATCTGAATCTATGATACTAAAGTATGATCCTATGTATGTGTTTATATGTATATATGTTTGTGTGTGTGTGTATCTTTTATTCCACATATTTTTTTTACTGACAATCTCATTATACTCTCCTATTTCTCAGAATTTACAAGCTTAACATTTACCTTAATAATGAAACCCTCTATAAACCTAAAATGTCCTTATTGGGGATTTTTGTTTGCTTGCTTTTTATTTTTACTAAAATTCATTCTATTTGCTACGAGTGATCCTTAAAAAAGTACAAACCCACTCCCACTTTCTTCACTTCCAAAAACCAGCCCAAAAGTCTCTATGTGGATTTTACCATGTTTGAGGCCATATGGGAAAGAATGTTGCCCATTTAAAAATCAATATCCTTCTCTAATCACATCTGTACTGAAATATTTATATAAATATACTTACATTTGTTTATTTTACCTATCTTGTCCACTTTTTATATTTCTGAGTAATAAGAAGAGAAAAATGAATCAAAGTAACAAAATAGACATGAGGTAGCATCATTTATTGAGTTTACTTAACTCCTGGCATATGAGAGACAATTACATTCTGGGGTTTTAAGATGAAACACAATGGGAAAAAAACTTTCCATCAATTATTTTTATTCAGTGTTAAATTTGAGAAGGAAGCATCAATGATATATGTTAAGACAGACAGAAATAGACATCTGTGCTACTTCTGTAATAGGAAAAAAATCAGAGAGAAAAGAATTAGAATTCTTGCAAGAACTGGTTTTCTTTCTCAAGGTTATAAGAGCAATTATGTTTCTTTGAGCAGCCGATGGAGAACTTCATCAAAATTAAAAGATTTCTTTGTAAAAAGACCTTTCAGCTTGTTTCTAGTAATAGATGGGAGAAGTTTGGAACATGTCTGTGGAAATATAAAAAAAAAGAAAAGCAAGTTGAGCAAAAGCTTTTCCCTAGTTTATTAAATGTATTTTCAATTTCTATAAAAACTCCAAATTCTATGAAACTAATTATTTTAGCATTAAACTTAATAATAACTGAAGATTCTAGTCATTTGTGCTTTTGGTATGTTCTAATTCTCATGTTTTAACTAGAGGCTTTGAAAGTCAATAAAAGTCTTGCAATCATTCTTTAAGTGAACTATCATGCATTTGGCGACATCTGGACCTTGAAGATCATCTAGACTAACCCTCTCATTTAACAGATAAGAAAATGATGGCGCAGAGAAAGTGGCTTATTCAAGGCCATGAAAGCCCAGTAACATCCATAATTTATACCTGGGTCCCCTGACTTCAAATCCACTCATCTTTTTACTACACCATGATGGGTTGCATTGCTCAAATAAAAATTTGTAAAAGTTCCTACTGGGGAAAAAATTAACAAATCCAAACAAAAATCATGGGCTTGAACTGCGCTTGAACTAAGATGAGGAGGAAGTTCATTCTTAGCATGGGGAAAAGGGAGACCACCTCTGTAAAGATACAGAAGTTTGAGACAGAATAGCATATATGAAAAAGAACTAGTAGACCAGTTTGACTGAAACAGGAAGTATGGCAAGAGCAACAATTTTTAAAAATCTGGAAACAAGAGTTTAAAAACCTGTCTGAGGATTTTACATTTTATTGCATGAGGAAATAAGTAGTCACTTTAGATTTTTTAGTCATGGAGTGATATGGTCAGCTCTGTGCTTTGAGAATATGGATTTTACTACTGCATGGAGGCAGGTAAGAAGTCAAAATCATAATTAGAAAGTTATTTCAACAGTTAACACAAAATTGTGGTGAGGTTATACCCTAGGGCAGAAGGTTATGAGATGAGTAGAGATATGGCATATAAGGGAAGTTTTGGATATAGAATTGACAACATGCAGGCAACTGATAGTGTATGGGAATTCAAGAATATAAAAAAAGTTTACCAAATTTAATAAACTATATTAGGGTGACATTACCTTTATCAAAAATAGAGAAGTTGAGAGGGGAGGTATAATGACTTTTTTAATGTTGAGTTTGAGGTACCTTTGAGATACTCAGGTTGAACTGTCCTGCAGGACTGGGTTTAGAAGACGGATATGATATGATATGGTATGATATGATATGATATGATATGATATATACATATATATATATATATATATATATATATATACAAAAAGAAAGAGTGAGAGAATATGAGTGTTGAGTTACATGCATTAGAAAAAAAAATAATTGCTGGCTCTAAGTATTTGAAGAAATATCCTGGGAAACAGGGATTAGATTAGTTCTGTTTTGCTCCCTAGAAATAACTAGAAGTAATTAAGAGAAGAGGTATATTTAGACTTTATATAAAGAAAAACTTCTTAACAATCAGAACTATCTACCACAGATTGCTTTGACATTCAAAGTCTTTTTCTTGGTCATTCTGAATTTTAAAAAATCTAAGATGACTCTTGGTAAGAATATATATATATATATATATATATATGTGTGTGTGTGTGTGTGTTTAAATAGATTTATAAAAAATTTGGAATCCAATATACACATGTTCTTTGTTTAAAGGCAAAAAAAAAAAAAAATAAATTGTCCAAAAATAGAATGGTCAGCTTGGTGAAGACAGTGAATCCCTGCCTCATTGGTAATCTTCACTTTCCAGGTACAATGTAGAGAGGATTCTTATTGGTTTAAAGATTGAACTAGATGGCATCTGAAATCTTAGAAGCTCTGAAATTCTAGAGTTCTATAACTTTTTACTTGTTTGATTTAAGGACATCATGCTTCATGAAAGATGTAGAATTCCAGGAAGTGTTTGAATAGTATGTGTGTGTGTGTGTGTGTGTGTGTGTGTGTATGTGTGTGTGTGTGTGAGTGATAAAGAGATAGAAATATGGGGACAGAGGGAAAGAGACAGAGAAAAATAAAAAAGAAAGGAGACATAACTTAAATAGGTAATAACAAATTTGAATATGATACACAAGGTATAAGAATTTTGGAAAAAGTAGATGTGGGGGATTCAAATGATTAGAATTTGGTTTTCTATTCATGGAAATTTTATAAGGAAGATGCATGGTCATATGATAAAATTTCCTAGCAACAGAATTACATGGCTACTTAAGACAAGGGTGAAAGCCTTAATTATGGTAAGCAATAAGACAATTTTGATGGTAGATAGAGAAAAAGACAAGTTTCATTAGCCATATAATCTTTTTGTTTTGGAGGGAGAAAGATACAGGAGGGTAGCATGATAATAGTAGACAACTGACAGATTGAATGAAGAATAACAAAAGATAAGAAAAAGAATAGAAAGGAAAACATAAGATGAAGAAGGAAAAAGAAATAAGAATTAAAATATCATTTAGCATGTGAACTAAGCACTTTACAAATATTATCTTATATAATCCACACAACAATGCTGAGAGATAGGTGCTATTATTATCCTCATTTTACAGTTGATGAAATTAAGATAAAAAGAAGTAAAATGATTTGTAGGACTGGGCAAGGTGCCATCTGGGTCCAGTGGCCAGATATAAATCAGGATAATTGGAGAAGGCTCTGGATGCAATAGGTCTTCAAGACTCCAGACCCTGGCGCCCTATCCACTGTACCAACAGCTGGCTCTGTTCCTTTATATATTTTACCCCAGAGCTGGCAAAGAAATAAGGTTACAATTTCTAATCCTCTTCTATTAGTAGAAAGGGGGTTAAAATACTTATGTGTTTTCCTAGCATATTCCTAGCACAGTCCCTGGTATATATGGTAGGAGCATAATAAATATTTTTAAAATTTTTAATTCCACATCTTTTTGTAACCTACAAGATATTACAACTTTGACTCTCCCTTCTTTGATATTTTATTAGCTGCCAAATTTTACAGATTCTATCCTCAAAGTGTCATTCGTATTGGTCACCTTCTCTCCTTCACATGGTCACCACCTTAAGTCAATAGAATATCATTTCAATCTGTACTATTGCAATGATTACTTAATTGTACTTTAGTTTTCCAATCTCCTCTCTCCAATCCATCAGCCCTCCAGCTGCCAAAATTATATTTCTTAAGGACATCTGATCATGTCATTATATTCCTCAAGTATATTCAGTGGCTCCCTATGGTTTCTAGGATAAAATATAAATTACTCAATTTAGCTCCAGCCTACTTTCTTTCACATTAATTCATTTAAAACTCAACACTTTTAAGAAACTGACTTTCTTGCTATTTCTTAGACTCAGCATTCATTCCATCTTCCACTGTCATGTTTTTGAAGCTTTTTCTGTTCCTTTTAGCTAATACTCTTCCTCTTCCTAAATTACCATGTTTATAATATATGTATGCATATTTCTATTTCTATCTAGTTATTAACCTACATATACTTATCTCTTTTTATATTGTTACTGCCCAGTAGAATTCTCCCCCTGAATGAAAGAATAGCTTTCTTATATTTTTGCATTCTCACAGGATACAAAAGAGGCAGCTAGGCCTCTGAACAGGAATAGGCAAGAAATCAAGAAGACAAATTCAAACTAGGCTTGGGCACTTTGTAGTATTGTGATCTAGGGCAAGTCATTAAACTTGAGCCTCTGTTTGTCTCAGTTTTCTCAATAATAAAATGGAAATGATAGTAGAATTTAATGTCTAGGGATGCTGTAAAGATGGAATGAAATATCTGTAATGCGTGGTACATGGCACAAAGTAAATACTCAATAAATGTTCGTTTTCTTTTTCTCCTAGAACACTACTTATAGAAGATGCTTAATATATGCTTTGTAGGTTAAATGAGATTAGAAGCTATTAAATGACATGAAGTATGAGCTATTCCTCCCACAAGTAATTTCTTAATACCTCCACCCAACCCTTAACCAAAGGTGGCATTCCTCATTGTAAAAATACAAATTCTAGTATGACTCTGGATATGAAACAATTTTTCAAATGAAGGAATAAAAATGATTAATAATCATATGGAGGGGTTCCAAATCACTAATAATAAACTAAACACTTCGTACCCAACTAATTAGCAAAGATGATATAAAACAGAAATAATGATTACTGGAGGATTATGGAAAGAGAGGCCCACATACACTGTTGCAGAAAAGATGACTTGGTTTAACTATCTTGGTAAACAGTCTAGAACTCTAAGAGAAAAATGAGTATCAAATTTATGCTCGATGACTGGGTTCAGCAAAGTGAAAAATAAAAACAGGTTTAGAAGAATCCACATTGAGAAAAGAGGTTAGAACTTCTCAATTATAACTTGGTAACCTTTGAAAGAGGACCTTCTATTGAATGATGAGGCCTAAAGTCATATATAAAAGTTGAAGAAGTGAGCATAGGGAGAGGAAGTGAAGGTGGTGGAAAGTTGGGGTTTTTTTGTTTTGTGTTGTTTTGTTTTGTCTCGTCTTTCCCTCTAGAAGTTTGGTAGTGACAAGAAAGAGGGATCTAAGAGACAAGTTCTTATTCTAACTCTCTTTACAAAATAGGTGCTGGTTAAACTGGTAATAGCAAATACAGAATGGGAAGAGTCCCAATATCCAACACTTGTTTCCACTAATCTGTCGCTCTCTTCTCTCATACCATTCCTGTCTACTTAGAGGTGCTCCTGTGGGAACACATCTTCCTTTTGGAGCTAATGCTGGAAGAGGGTTAGGGAGATAATAAAGGGTTAAGTGTCTCCACCAAGAAAAGGCAGTAGGAGTAAAAGTTGGCCCAACCATCCCAACCTCAACTGAGGAGGGTTCCATTCCACCCTGAATGGCAGGGAGTGTCATAAAGAGATGAACCATTGCTATATGGGACAACATAAAGCTATGAGGTAGGTCCCCAAAGTTTCTGAAGGACACTATCTTGAGAGCTTCCTTCCCACTCTTGGAGAAGCTCAGTTGCAGGGAACATTGGTCCAGATTTTCAAAGTGAGGTGTTTGAACATTATGGCAACAGCACATAGTATCCCCCTATAATCTACAATCATAATATGAACAGAGTCCACAGGTCCTTTAGTATAAGACAGAGCTAGGGTCTTGTAGCAGCCCTACTAGGGCCAGGCTGTACTGATTCCATTCTTCCCATTCCTCATGTATCCAGGTACCTAGCCTAGGCTTAACTGGGAAGTATCCAGAAGATCAAATATATTCAAGGATCCTCAAAGAAGAGTGATGCAAGGATTACACATTATAGTGGATGTGACTTTATCAGCCCAGATGGAGCCTGGAATGGGAGCAGTCCTACTTCTCTCCCCTAATGTTACCTTCCAGAGTGTGAGGCAGTTGCTTTCCCAGAAACTCCAGAGTTAATTACTCACCCTCAAGGAGAAGGTCCACATTTGCTCAGCCCTATGCTGCTTCTGGATCTATTTGTACACTTATTCTGCCTCATTTTTTAGAAGCCAACTTTCATCTTCTTTAAAGAATGGCCTCTTTCCAAAGTACCTAAAGTTGTTAGGCAATATCTTCTAAAAATGGATCAAGCAGGAACAGCTTTCAGATTAAACCAGTAAGACAAAATGTTTTATTCCACCCACATACAAGTAAAAAGCAATTTTTAAATAAATATATATTTTTTAAATTAATACTTCATTTAATTTTAGGGGGATAAGTGGAAAGAAGAATGGCAGTCAGAAAAAACCAAATACAGAAAGATAAAGAGAGAAGGAAAATAAACATACAGTGAGAGAAAAAGAGATGAAGATTGATAGGAGAGATAGAACTAAAGAGGATACACAGAAACAGATAGAGAAGCAAGGTAAAAGGAGAAAAATGCAAAGGAAGATGAACTAGCAATATCAGATCTAAAACTATGTTATAAGTAACCTCATCAAAACCATTGACTAAAAAATAGAGTAGTGGATCAGTAGAATCAGACACAAAAGTCAATGACTATAGTGATCCATTGATAAACTCAAAGACTCCAGTTTCCCAGATAAGTACTTGACAAAAATTGCTTGCAAACCTGAAAAGCAGTATGGCAGAAACTAGGCACTGACCTAGTCAAGATAAGTTCGAAATAAGTTCATGATTTAGTTATAAAGGGTGATACTAGAAGCAAATTAGGACAACAAGGGATGGTCTACCTCTCAGATCTGTAGAGAAGGAGGCAGGGAATTATAACCAAAAAAAGAACTACAGTATATTATGAAGTCAAAATAGATAATTTTGATTATATTAAAATTTTTTAAAATGTACAAATAAAACCAATGCAGTCAAGATTTGAAGGGAAGCAGAAAGCTGAGGGAAAAGACCTCATTTCTAAAATACATGGAGAATTTACTCAAATTCTTAAGAATACAAACCATTCTCTAATTAATAAATGGATATGAACTGACATTTTTCAGACAATGATAAAGTCATTTTTACTCATATGAAAAAATGCTCTAAATCACTATTAATTAGAGAAATGCAAATTAAGACAACTCTGTGGTACCACTTTACACCACTCAGATTGGCTAAGATGACAGGAAAAGATAATGATAAATACTGAAGGAGATGTGGGAAAACCGTAACAATAAAGGAATTGTGAAGTGATCCAATCATTCTAAAGAGCAATTGGGAACTATTCCCAAAGAGTTACAAAACTCTGGATACCCTTTGATCCAGCAGTGTCTCTACTGGATCTGTATTTCAAAGAGGTCATAAAAAGGGGAAAGTTCCCATTTGTGCAAAAATGTTTGTAGCAGCCTTTTTGTAGTGTAATAGGAACTTGAAATTGAATGAATGCTTATCAGTTGGAGAATGGCTGAATAGAAAGGAAGGGAGGGAGGAAGGAAGGGAGGGAAGGAGGGAGGAAGGAAGGAAGGAAGGAAGAAAGGAAGGGAGGAAAGGAAAAAGGAAGGAGGGAGGGAGGAAGGAAGGAAAAAGGAGGGAGGGAAGGAGGGAAGGAAAAAGGAGTGAGGGAGGGAGGGAAAGAAGGAAGGAGGGAAGAAGGGAAGGAGGAAGGAGGAAGGGAGAAAGGGAAGAAGGAAAGGAGGGAGAAAACAGAAGGGAGGAAGAGAGAAAAGACAGAAGGGAGGGAGAGAGAAGGTGGAAGGGAGGGAGGGAAGGAAGTAAGGAGGAAGAGAGGGAGGGAGAGAAGGAAGAAAGGAGGGAGGGAAGAAAGGAAAGAGGAAGGGAGGGAGGGAAGGGAAAAGGAGGGAAGAAGGAAAGAAGAGAGGGAGGAAGGGAAGGAAGAATGGATAGAGGGAAGGAAGAAGGAAATCAATACTTTATAAATATTTCATTTGATCTTTATAACAACCCTATGAAATAGGGGCTATAACAATTCTTATTTTATAGTAAAGGAAACAGGCAGACAAGTTAAATGACGTGTTCAGGATAATACAGCTAGTAAGTGTCTGAATCCATATCTAATTTCAGGTCTTCTGACTCCAGGTGTGGTTTTCCATTCTTTGTGGCCCCAGCTGTCTTATATTATACAGAATATAAAGAACACATTTGGTACTATCCTTCATTTTACTGTGTTGTACTATTTCCTTCCATTGATTAAATCCCTCCTTTCCCTAGTCCTTCTACAATCAAATCCATTGGAAAACTATTCAGAAACTGGGTGGTAGAGGAAGTCAAGGGAAAGGGAAATCTTGTTGATTCTTGCTTCACTCTATTGCAAATATGAACATCTGTTTCCATTTGAAGTGGGGGACTGTGGTTATAGAAAGTGATTAGTTAGAGAAAATGTCTTTTTATTTGAAAACCACAAGTATATCTGACGAATACCATGACAATTAAAAGATGACGACGAATGTTGGCAGTTAGTTGGGAGCTTCTATCCCATTTACTAACATAAACTGCAAAGAATACTGGTCAAAGTAAAATTAACACAAAGAAGTTCTTTCATAGACAACACGTCCGTGGAACTCCACGGTTTCAGAAAAGAAATGAATCCGAGATTTTCACAATAGAAGAATGTGAAGGTACTTCTTGGCATTTCCTCTGGAGTTCTACTAAGTAGGTCAATCATTTACATGGACTATTGATCTTTGTATTTGATTACCCAAAGGAAAAAAAAAAAGTAAATAATTTTCTCTTCAGAACTCTGGTGCCTTTTAATTGATGCAAACTCAGTTAGTGCTCTAACCATAAAGGCATTTAATGAGGTGAGTAATGAATGGAAGAGGAATTTCTCCCTGGGATGCCACAGGCCAGAGTACATTCCTGCCTTTATGAAACCCCAGGTCTCGACCACTGTCTCAGACATTTTGTGGATCCCACAGCTCTGGCTGTATTCTCTTTCTCATTTGACAAAGGCATTTCCTTCTGACTTAATGACAATCCTTTCATAATACAATCTCTTTTGTTTGTATAGTTATTTCCAAAAAAAAAAAAAAAACAAAAAACAAAAACAAAACCTAGAATACTGCAAGGAAAAGGGTTTCTACAGGAACTGACTAAACAAAAGTACAGGGAAAGGATAGATGTCTTTGTATTGGGAAAGAAGGGCTAGGCAAAAGAAAGTCAGCCAACATTTTATTAAAGAGGATTTCTAAGAGATTGATACTATGTATCACACAATTTATGGTCTATTGAAAACAAACTGATCTCAGATTACTAATGGTGCTACAAGAAGAATCAGCAAGACTCACCATTTTAAAATCGCAGATTTGCTTCCTAGCTGGAACTGCAATTTGGGTGATTGAATCCGAGAGACATTTTCCACCTCTTTCCACAATAAAGGATTCCGTAGAGTAGCATTAAAGGTTCCTTTTAGCACAGTGTCTCTGAAAATTGGACTTAGCTGTTGATAATCAAACAAAAGAATAGCTTATATTAAACATATTGCTCAAATTTTGGAAATTGGTGTCTTTAGAAAGAATATATAGAGATATAAAACACAGGAAAATATAGCTGAGTATTTTAAAATTTGATTGATGCTTTTGTTAATATATAACATTAATTTAAGGAATCGTTCCTGTTCTCCAGAATGAATCCTTTCGTGTAACAAATATATCTGGTTATATGTATAATATTCCTTCCTAGTAGTTCCCCATTTCATTTCTCAGAGAAGATCACTTTATTATCTGTCTTCTTGAATCATCACTAGGTTGTCCATGACTCAAAGTTCTAATTGCTTTTAGTGACATTTTATTTTTTATTATGATACTCATTGTATAGAATTTGGTTCTGTTCATATGATGCTATATCAATTCATATAAATCTTTCCACATTTCTTTGAATATTATGTTTCATTTCTTATTGTATTGTCCTATCCTATATCACTGATATAACACATCTTTTCCAGTCATTCTCCAACTGTTGGATACACACTTTGTTATAATTGCTTGCTACCACACAGAGTATTACTATGAAGGTTTTAGATTCTGGATCTTTTTTGGCTTTAATATACATTTCTTGGTTTTTAGGCCTGTTAGGTTTGGTCAAAGAGTAAGAAGAGAGTTATCACATTACTGTTATTTCAGACCTATTTTCTGCCAAACAGTTTTCTAATATTCCCAGCCATTCTTGTATAAAATGAAAAATTTCCCCAATTAATTTATATTCTTAGGTTCATTGAACATTGAGCTGCTATTCTTTTTTCCTTCAAGGTTCTGCTTATCTAGTCAAGTCAACTAATTTTTCTGTGTTTTGTTCTTTTAACAACACAGATGAGGTACAGGATCATGAACAAACTACTTAACCTCTCGCAACTTTCCAAGATGCTGTTCCAAATGAAAGCAAGAAAAGCATTCTAGGGATGGGAAGATGCTGAATAAGGGGATGAGAACAAGGCAGGATACAGGAGTCACATAAAGAAATGGGCAAATATAGGGGGATGGGAGTATGCTAGGCTAAAGAGTATGGACTTTATCTAGAAGGAAGCCACCAAGGGATTTGGGGCAGAAGAATTATATATATTCTATGTATAATGGAGATCAATTGGCATTAATACTAAAGAGTGCACATGGTGCAGCAAAATACTCAAAATACTATTTGGGCAACTACATAAAAATTATATAAATAGCAATGGTGACGAGTTGTCCTAAGGTTGAGGCAGCAGTAAGAAGTAAGAAATAAATGTAAAATTGGGGGAAGAAGATCAGGAGTGTTTCAAAGGTAAGTATTAAAGATAACATTATTGAACCATGGATACATTATTGAAGACATTCTGATTGCATGTCTGATATTACCAAGAATTCTCTCCAGAGGATTCTCATTCCACGAGAAGACCAATTATCAATGAATCATAGTTTTAAGGGAATTCAATAATATCAGTCATTTTGGGGACTGGTCAGGAGTTCTTCCTACCACTACATATGAGTATTTTCTCTGTAACTAAGTCTGAGAGTAGTTTGTAGCCCTAGAAGATAAGTGACTTGTCCAGAATGACACATCCAATTTGTATCTGCAGAGGGACTTGAACCCAAATGCTCTTTACTCTAATGCTGTTTTTATAGTCCCTGTTGTAGGCAGTATCTTAAAATAAGCATGATCCATAAAAGAGAAAGAAAAAAGAAATATTTTAAAAGATTATAAATTATTATTTTATAATAAAAATTTTTTTCCATTTTATTTTGAAAGAAAAAGACTAAAGATTTTCCAGTGCTTTCTATCCAGGCAATATGTGGAATAACACAGTACATTTAAGTTTTTAATGGTATTTGAAATAGACTTTATAGCATCCAAACTGGTACAGCAATTCCATGAAACACAGAAATGGTTAACATTTTGTGACATTTTTAAAAAGTTCACAGCATTCAAAAGAAATACTAAGAATGGAAATTTAATAAACTCTAGCTATTCCTTGCTTGTGTCCCTTTTTCCTTTAGAATATCAAGTTAAGTTAACCCAGTCTTTGAGAAAAATCTTGTCTTTATGGAGATAACATATCATAGAAAAGTATAATTCACTGAATTTGCTACATATAGATTTTTGTCAAGGTACTTTATTCTATCATGTGCTCTGCCATAGTGGCTATTTTTGGAGCATGTGTAGATAAATTATTCCCGGCCTGGTTCCAGTGGGCCATGTGGACAATTTGGAGGATCCTACCTCTATTCCTGCAGTGGCCTACTGCTGAAAGTATTTCATGATTCAATTTGACATGACAGACTACAAATGGCCCATTGGTTGCCCTATACTGTATCTGTTAAAGGAAAAGGATAAAACAAAAATGAAAGCTGGCATTCTATCAACTTCCACTCTCCAGTTGGCAAGATGTGTTTCTGGAAATGGATGGTAAAGGATAGTCCTTCTTTACTTTGATTTCATGGCAATCACTCTGGTTCCCCATGCAGAGTTAAGACTTTTCAAGGTGGGCTTGTAACAGGGAATCTCTGACTACTTTGAACTTTTTATGTTTGCTCTTTGCTGATGTTCAATGAAAAATATACTCCAAAAAAGGATTTGTCCTGAGGACCTTGTCTTCTTGGAAGGTCTAGAGTTCTTTCTTTACTTGGAACTGAAAGTGTTAGCTTGATGTGATAGAAATCTCAGAGCAACAGTGGATGATGACAGAGGAAGCTTCTGCATTGGAAAAAGCTAACAAGAAACAGAACTGTCTAGGCTGGCCTTCTCATTAGCAACTAGGTATTAGAACTTGCCCAGATAAAATGTAAAATGCCTAATAAGTTCAAATCAACAAGCATTTAAATCACTAAGGATTTATTAACTATCAGGCACTACGATAAGTGTTGGCAATTCAGAGAAAAGCAAAAACAATCCCTCCTCTCCAGGAGCTCACAATTAGCAGCCTTTCAAATACCTTTGTTTTGATGGACTTAATTGCCAGTTTTAATAATCTGAAGAGCATGAGAAAAGTGATCCTAATCCCTCTAATTTGAAGTCAGACTTTTCTAGCTGAATCCATCAATGACTCTCATAGTAGTGGTCCCTAAACACAGAGCTAGGCATGCAAAAAAGCAGATACCCTCACCCCTATGCTCCCAGGAATTATTTCTCTTTAAGTTAGATATTCTTAATATTTTCTTTTATATTTTGCCCCATCATAATAAATTTTCTTTTCATAGAACACAAAAATAGTATTTTAATAGCTCTAACTATACCAAATACTCATAATATTCAAGTCTCTTGGAATGAAAAGCTTTCCAAATAGAGAGATTTAGCCGAGAAGATAAAAAAATTACCAAGGATGCTTTTAGTAAGCCTACAGGAGGGTGAGTTTACATACTAATACTTTTATTCTGCTTCAAAAAGCAGCAATTTTACCCTGGTATCTATAGAATATTAAATAAAGAGGGGAAAAACAAAGCAAAACAAAATACAGGAAAACAAATTGTCCCAGGACTGTTTCTAACTGAATACAGTTGAAAGAAATGAGAAAAGGGATGACCAAAATAATAGCTAGCATTTAAGTAGCACTTTAGAATTGGCAAAGCACTTTACAGACATTATCTGATTTGATCTTCAAAATAGTCCTGTGAGTTTAATTCAAGTAATTTAGATTAAAGGACAATAAAAAGGCACAGAGCCAAAAGATTACTATCTAAGATTTTTGGTGCTACATACACTTACATCTAATCACTTTGCTTTATTCTGTTAGAAAGTGCCCCATGTAACTGGAATGAAAGTGGATAAAAAGAAGAAAAAGGATGCTTCTTTTGCAGTTTTACATGCTTGAAGAGCAGACAATCTATGTAAGGAAGCTTCCTTTTTCAGAGGAAGTTCCTGAGATCCTTTCTAATATGCATGCAGTCTTTTTGCTAGGTATATCCACAAATGTATTTGCAGTATAAGTGATTTGGAAAAGCTATTAAAATGAGACAAAAATGTTAACATATTACACTAAAAATAGAAGCAGATAGGAGGAATGAGAAAATACAACCAGGTTAAAAAGATTGAGGCTGATGAGGTGACTGGGTCAGGAGATAAATATAAGTTCAGAGTAGACAAATGCAAAATAATTAGATCGGGAGCCAGGAACCCTGCTAGGGAATCTATGCTAAATGAAAACCATCAAACATTTTGAAAGGGGAAAAAAGAATGTGAGCTTTGGCAGCCAACGTTATGGAAACCCTTATTTCAAGTTTTGTTTTGTTTTAAAAGTAATAATAGCAAGTTATATAGGCTAAGATTGTGTACATGTAAAACAGTGATATTTTACAGGAACAACATATAGAAGATATGTATGAGAGGATTAGCTCTGAAACAAATAAACAAAACCAAAATATAAGAGGCTATAGGAAAAACTGGATTTAAACCCCACATTTACTAGCTCTGTGAACTCCAGAATATCACTTAACTTGAACCCACTTTCCTAATCTGTAAAATGATGGGGTTGAACTAGATGGCATCCAGAGTTCCAAAAGCAGCTAGATGGCTCAGTATTGAGTGCTACGCCTTAAGAAGATGTTACGCTTTATAAGCAAAGAAGAATTGAAGTAGCTCTAAAGAAATGCAAAATGTGCAAATTTAAAGAATCTACCCCATGTTCACTATAATTTGACTCTAACATAGTGATATTATTTTGATTCTCTTCAATAATGAAGAATAACAACAACAAATCTATGATCCTATGAAATCCTATACTCCTTCTTACACAAAGAATGTGCAAGTTGTGTAATCAAAATCAGTCAAATGTGTAATTTCACCAATTAAAACTAGATAAATTTTCTGAAGTCATTAGGATTTCTATCTTTCTACTCTATCATAATTGAAAAGTTCTACAAAAAGTCAAGAGTGACAAATATATTCAAAGTAATTAATTGTTCAGAGACACTGAACAGGTCCTGCACCAAGACGGACAAACAAAATACCAGGATTACTTCCTAGGGCTCCATGTGGTCCAAAATGATCAACCAGAAGTCCAAAAATCAAGTGGAATTAATCAATATTCTCACAATGAGACAGAGTTTATTGAATTCAGTGTTTAGCCTATCTATATTGCTACATCATCTTAAAATATCAAAATTTTGGCCACCATGAATGAACAATTATTGAAAGTCAGCATTATGAATGGATTCTGGGAAGATGCAAGAGTAGATCAAGAAATTACAACTTTTCTAGATTTCTCCCACAAACAAGACCTAAGTGAGCCACAAGGCAAACATACAACAGTAAAAGCAAATTGCAGAATAGTTGTCCTCCTGGGACAATCAGAGAAGTTCTGAAGAAAAAAAGATCTTAGAGATACCAGGATATAGTTTTGATCTATGTGAACATTGCTAGGTTAGTTTTGATGAAACAGCAAATAGAGAGCTCTAGGAGTATGAATTTTCACCTCCCAGTGTGTGAAGTCCAGGATCTGAGCAGAGGAAAGTTGGGAACCTTTACTGAGAAAGGATAACAGGTCCAGCTGTGCTACCAAGACATGGCCCTGGATGAGGATCAACACAAGCCTAGTGAGTGCAGAAAAAGTGAGACAGGGAACACTGCTATGTGGCTACCTACAGCAGAGTGGAGTCCTAGATTTTGGGTTCCAATTCAGAGGGGAGAACTGAAGAAGGACCCGAGGCCAGAAGCACTATTCTCCATACCCCAGGACTAGAGGTGATTACATCAGCAATCTGCTATAATATTTTTTAAATGAGCAAACAAAGGAGAAAGAACCTAACTATAGAAAATTACTATAACAATAGGGAAAATTTCATCTTCAAAGGAGAATATAGAAGTAAAAAGAGGCTCTTATCCCAAAAGCAACATTAAATGGCCATCTGCCTCAAAAGAATTTATTTAAAAAACAACTCAAAAAGATATTAAAATCAAAAGAGAAAGATTGAATAAAAACTAAAAAAAAAAACAAAGCAATCCAAGAAAAACAAGATTATGAGAAGAAAGTCAACTAATTAGAAAAAGAGAAGCAGAATCTTAAAGAATAAAATGACTCCTTGAAAATTAGAATTGGATAAGGAGAAATCAGTAAAGTTGAAATAAACCAAAAAATTATAAAATCAAATATGAAGTATGAAAAACATGAATGTGAAACATTTCATAGCAATAATAATTGTTCTAAAGAACAGACAGATCAAGAAAACATAAAAATAATCAGATTACCTGAAAGCTACAATTAAAAAGAGAAACTTGACCAAATAATACATGATATAATTAAAGAAAATTATTCTGAAGTATTAGAATAAGAAGAGAAAGGAGAAATACAAAAAATCCAATAATTACCACCTAAAAGAGATCCTATGAGGAAAATCTATAGGAACATCAAAGTCAAATTTCAAAATTCCCATACCAAGAAGGAAATATTACAAGCAACAAGGAAAAAAAAACAATTCAAATGTGGTACAGCCACAATTATAATCACATAATACCTAGGCATTGGCTACATTAAAAGCCCATAGCTCTTGGAACATTTTATATCAAAAGCAATTCGGGTTGTCACCAAAAATTTCATCCTCACCAAAGTTAAGCATAATCCTAAATGAAAAAATGGACATTCAATGAGATGACAGACTTTCATGATTTTGTTGCAAAAAGAGTAGAAATTAACGGGAAACTTGATGTATAAGGCCCAAGAGAAATATAAGGTAAATAGTAAAGACTAATTTCAAGGGACTACTAAGGACAAAAGTTATGTTTTGTGTAAACTATATGTTTAAGACTGTCATTAGTAATTGAGGTGTTCAAAGAAAGATTGGGGTAGAGCTGAGTATGATGTGATTCTAGAAATCACATAGGAAAAGGTAAAAAGAATAATTATGTTATATGAATGAACCATAACAAGAACTGATATAGAGGAATTGGAAGAGAAGGACTAGATATTCTGAAATCTTACTCACATCAGAAATGGGTTAAAGAGGGAACAATACATGTGTGTATGTGTGTGTGTGTGTGTGTGTATGTAAGAGTCTTCAAAGTTTATAAATAAATAAAAGAGGGAGGGAATAGGGAAAGGGGATTAGAATATAAGGATGTATAGATGTATAGAGGTATATAAGGATACAAGAATGGGAATGAGATAAAGAGGGAGGAAAAGATTGGATGACAGGATAAGGGGGGAATCCTTGGAGGTAGAGTAGGTTAAGTAGTACCAAGGCAAGGTAGCAAGTAAAGCAGAGGCCTCAACAGGGATAGAAATAAGAAATAATAATGATCAGAAGTAGAATTTATTAAAAAAAAAAAAGCAGGGCTAACAATCATTGATCTAAAAGTTAAAGCTATATGGCATCCATTATTAATCAATATTATTTTAAACCATTTAAAATAACTAGATATTATAAGGCTGAAACATTCCTTTGGTATAGGAAATGATAAGTTGGTGGATTTAGAAAAAATATGGAAAGACTTTGACTTATGAAGGATGATATTATATACCTTCAGAGTAAGAGAGGACAAATAAGTGGCAGTATATTCTTACTTAGATGTTCTTGAATGCATATGTGTTTGATTACAAATGTCTATTTATATCTGTATATATAGATAGAAATATAAACATTTGTGTACATATATAAATGTATGTATATGTATACGTGCATATACATATACACTTATGTGTATATATGTATACAATTGTAGCCTTCTTAGAGAAGGTTGGGGAGAGGAACAAAAAAGGAAAAAGAAAAGTAAAAAAGTACACAACCGAGAACGCATGAACACATTATTATATAGACTTTCTTGAAATGGAAATTTATTGCCTCATATTTTGAATCCTTTCATGTTCTGCTAAATATGCCAATTTTTTTCTTTTTCTGTTTTTTTTCTATTTCATATTTGTTTTAAATTAATAAATTTTAAAAGAAAGTTAGCAATGTTGTAGTGTGTTTTTTTCATGATATTTCATGCCATATTTCTTTTTAATAACCTGAGTGGAAAAAACTTTTGTATTTTTATTAATTTTAGATCTAATTTTAATTAATTTTGAGATCAATTTTAAGCTCCTGAGGAACTAAGTCAGAAGAGTTCTGAAGGAGGGGAAAATACCAACAGCTTAATAAAACTTGGATCTTTTTAATATCAAATGAAGTTGAGCAAGGAGAACATCAACAATTCCCAGTCTCTATGTGCACTTCCTCATTTATGTAAAAATTTTATGAGAATGAAATACATTAGTTCAAGATAACATTTTATGATAGTATTAGCAAGGAAAAAGACAACTTGCACAAATGACTGTCAGCTGTAGACAGCGTCTTTATTAATGCATAATTGATTGAAAACTAGAAAATATAAGGTTTCACTGTGCTATTGTTTAAAATATGCTAAGTATGTTTTTGCAAGGTAATAATGTATATTATTGGTAGAGTATAATAAAGTAATAATCTGGTAATATCTGGCCCATAGTAGGTGTTTAAATACTTATTGACTGGCTAAACAAGTTGAAAATTATATATGATTATTTGAAATATAGAATAAAAATGATTACTTTTTCAATGAGCCTCTCATCATTTGTATTAGATATAAAATAGAAAGTTATATGCCCACCAAAAATAAATGTTTTTGTCAGGCAGAAGATCATAGTCCAAGTTGGAGAGGAAACAACTTGTAGATGGTGAAATGCTAAAGCTGTCCCTGTTTGTGTTTATATTGAATTCCAGAACACTGTAGAGCCTCCTTGTTGAGATTCATAGCCACTCAATGATTGGTTAAGAAATAACCTACCTTGCAGAAACTTACATGCTAAGTGAAGTGAGTGTAACCAAGAGAACATTGTACATAGCAACAGCAAAATTATGTAATGATTAATTCTGATGGAAGCGGCTCTTTTCAACAATGAGATGATTCAGGCCAGTTCCAATAGTCTTGTGATTAAGAGAAACACCCAGAGAGAAGACTGTGGGGACTGAATGTGGATCACAACATAGTTTTTTCATCTTTTTAGTTATTGTTTGCTTTTTTTTCTTTCTCATTTTTTTCTTTTTGATTTTTTCTTGTGCAGCTTGATAAATGTCAAAATATGTATAGAAGAATTAACATATGTTGTATTACTTGTTGTCTAGGAGAGAGGGTAGAGGAAGGAAAGGAGAAAAAATCTGGAGCACCAAAGCTATTAATTTTTTAGAAGAGCAATAGCCTATACAGCATGAAATAGAATAAATATTTCACTGTTTACAATAGGACCTGGAATAAAGGTGGTCCTTTTAATTTCTTATAGAATGAATTAATCTCAATTCTGAAATTAATGATATTGTGAATGGATAGTCTTTGAACCAAAATAGTAAAATCAATTATGTATTTAGGATAGATAAGAAAAGCTTTGGATTGGAGAGGGGGGAAGGAGAGCTTAGTCTAGGGACTTTTTTGTGTGTGTTTGTTTGTCTCAACCTTCTATGTAGAGGAAATTCTGGAATCATGTGAAATGGATAAGAATAGAAAATGAATTTTGTGGTATAAGCAAATCTATAGAGGCAATTAGGATGTTTTGGTACCGAATAAACTACTTTTATGCCCAAGTTAAGGCAGTATTTTGTATGCTTTATTTCATGATTAAATTAATTTCATTCTGAGAAGAAATGATCAAACAAATACTATATTCTAAGGCTTTTAACTGAAATTATTCTTTTTTCATCTAGCAACCATTCAATTAATGTTTGGGTTCTAGATAAATATCTCAAAGTATTTTAATAAATTGTTTTGTTGCTGTTCATTTTATCCAGGCATGTCTGACTCTTGGTGACTTCACATGGAGGTTTTTTTGACAAAGATATTGGAGTGGTTTGCTATTTCCTTCTCCAACTCATTTTCCAGATGAGAAAACTGAGGCAAATAGAATTAAGGGGTTTGCCCAGGAACATACAGTTAATAAATGTCTGAGGTTGCATCTGAACTCAGGAAAATTAGTCTTCCTGACTCCAGGCTTGACAGTTTTATTCACTGTCCCACCTACTACCTGCCCTTTTTTGCCTATTACCTTCATTTTAATTTTCAGATTCATTTTGAATGAACAGATATTGAATATTGCAATTAGACAAAGAGATTAATTTCTCCTTTGAGCCAGGACAGCATTTTAAAATGCATGCCCACATCCTAAGCAATTCCTTCAGATCTTCCCTAAAACCTATTTTGAAAGTGATAGGATCACAGTTTCAAGTGAAAAAAGAAGGAGCTCACTAAATAAAACTATACAAAGAGCTAGAAAGTATTATAACCTTGACTTATGAAATTAGAATTAGGTGTCTGGAAACCTCTGAAATATGCAAAATTTCACTAATAAGAAAAAAGAAACATGAAAGAACTGTTGAAATTTGAAGAAACTACATACTGCCAAGTAAAATTTCTATAATCATGAATTATCTCCCCTCCACCAATTTAAGTACAATTGCCTTTTCTCCCTCAATACCAAGGGAAAAATATATGCATGTAAATATATATATATATATACAATTTTATACATATATTTATATACATAAATATAGAGAGATTTACATATGTATTTATATGTAAATTTGTACATACAATATATGTGTGTATATATATATATATATATATATATAAAAATATATATATATAAAACTAATGATCAAAATACACTGATGGATCTTCAAAGGACCTTATAGAATATTCAGAGTAAGCCTCTTTTATAAAAAAGGAAATTGAGATTACACCAAAAGCTACAAGTATAGTGAGTAATTTTTGAATTCCAGGCCAAGTATCACAAATAGCCTGTGTCAGTGGGAAGTGGTTGTTATTTGTCCTTCCTTCTCTTAGATGTGAGTGGGGATAATGGCCAAGCATAAAGTCATAATCTGGGCCAGGCTAAACAATTCACCTAGGCAGGAGCTGCCAAGAAAGGAAGCACACGGGAACGAGCAGCTGGTAGCTTCCTCCTTCAACTAATTATTTTCCCTGCCTAGGTGCTAAGCTGTGTTTTGTTTTGCTTTTTTTTTTTCCAACACTGTAAGAGGGCTGCCCATGTAATATTTGAGTTCTTCAATAACTCACTTCAGTCCTGATTATTCTGCCCTGGTTTTGACTCACATTCTGAACTATCTGTGCCTTAAAGCCAGTTCCCTTGAACTTTAAGTTCAATATCAGAACAAAAATAGACATTTGAAAGTAATTCAGCACTTAAGGAAAAGAATTTCGTTAGCCATAGGATATTAAATAAGGATAGACACCAAAAATCCCTTGGGTTCATTGAACTGGGCAAGCCTCCTGTCTCTGTCTGGATGAGAATCTGGTTTCTTGGGGATAGCTTTGCAATGAGGTGACCTGGAAGTCACCTCAACAATCTGAACTTCTAGTCTCCAAAGTCAGCCAAGTCCTGGATACGTTTCTGGAAAACACCAATAACCAAAAACCAAGTAGCCTAACTTACATGGGGGGTGGTAATTGATATTGCCCCTACTATATTCTAACAAAGGGGAAACTGAAAAAAGAACTATATATTTTTTAAAATTAGTTCCATATGTAATCCATGGCTCAAAATCCATTTGTATAAGACTCTCCTCATTTGTAGAGAGTGATTACTCAGGGTTCATTCTTTGGAGGAGGAAGAGAGTTGGTGAAAACTTAGAAAAAGCCTTATCTTATATTTTTCAGCATCTGTCCAAAAGACCCACAGGTCTCTGAAGAACTCTTAGAATCTTTGTAGTTAGAAAGCTGGGAAGAAGTTAGCATGTAGAAGAGCTGGTACTTTGATCATGTCTCTGTAATGTCCGGGCTAGCTTTCTGGAGGATCTCTGAACTGGCCTAGGTCTTTAGGTGGACAAGTGATGAAGGTAGGAGAGCCACCACAAGGCTGGTCAAAGATGGAGTTTGGAGTCTGGAGTCTTCTTTGTGTCTGTGACTATGATTCTTCTGTGACTGTGTCTGAGAGAGACTCTCCCTTAAGTAGCTTAGTACAATTATATCACTACAAAGACTGAGCATGTGCCAATTGCCCATTACATCACCATCATATTAAATATATGTTAGAGAACCATTATCTCACACTGAGTAGGTGCACCCTGCTGTTCTTGATTCAAGCATACCTTTTCAGAATTTCAGCCCTCTACATATCTCTATCTCAAGATTTCTTGAGATATGATTTCTCTTAAGTGACATCTGAAACTTTCTAATTTCTATTTTCAGATAAATGGGTGTATTTGCTATTCAGTATGTGTGTTCATTATAAAATTGGCATTTGGTGGGAAGGGAATCAAATCTTACATATAATGCTTAAGGGAACTTCTTCCCTGTTAAGAAATAGAGATCAAGACCTGGGCTTGAACCTAGAAATTATTTTCCCTATACTAACAATATTTAAAGGGAACTGATGGACAGAATAGCTAGTCTATGGCCCCAACTTCCTGTCTTCTCTCCTAGTAGGAGTCTAAGTCTCTCTTGGAGAATGGTGGAAAAGGAGATTCTACAGACAAATATTTTTGCTAACCTGTGAATCGAATATATATAGACCCAATGATACATATACATATATGGGCAAAAACATAGTATATGCAATTTACACATACATATTGCTAAATGCTCTTTTAAAAAATATGGTTTATTGAAGTCATTCATTTTTACAACAATATCATAGCTAATGACACACCAAGTATTAAGATACATGTTTCCTAACTTACACAGTTTTTAGTTACATAGTAACATACTTTTAATATAAACTTGTTGCTTTGCTTTTTATCTTTAAAACCAAGCCTTTGAAGTAAAGAAACTCTAAGCTCCCTTCTTTTCTAAATCTGAGTCCTTGTGATGATTAAATATAGAAAATATTAAAAATCAATAAAGATTAAAGCCTGTTTCACTTTTATTAACTCAGTATCTGACACATAGTAGATACTATATTAATATTAGCTACTTTTAATACTAATATTATTAGTCTAATTAATATCAAATGCTATATGTGTATGTCTGTGTGTGTGTATATATATATATATATATTCATATCAACATATATCAAAGATCCCCAGTGAATGACAAAAGATTCTCATATATTATACATACTAAATGGCTGCTATGAGTAAAATATTTTGCAAGGAGGAATGCACCATGTCAGGAAACAAACACAATGCCCAGGACCATAGTAGGTGCTTATTGGTTGAATTACAGAAAGAAAACACTTAATTGAAAAATATCCTGAATGCTCATGGTAATGAAATATTGGTCAATTTATGAATCACTACAAATTATAATGAAGCATTTCTGTGTACACTCACTTTTGTTAAATGTCTTACTAGACTACTTTCATTTCATAAGAGACAGAAATGCAGTCAAACCCAAGACAAGCACTTTGTAGTTTAAAATTGTGCCTGTTCTCAGAGGAGCTGCCATCACAGAATGAGTAAGGAGCAGGGGATAATGGAGAAGATGCGATTAAGGCAGAATGATTGATGAATTCTTTTACTGAATCCAGTGTGGTTTTGTGCATAGCCAGCAGGTTCTGCTCTGGGACGAATGGATTTTTAACTTTTGATTATGTTATTCAATTCAATTTAGTACAATTCAGCAGGCATTTATTTATAACTACCTACTATGTGCCACATTAAGTATTAAGGATAAAAAACAAAGGTGAAACATTCTTTTTCCTTAAAATTAAAAAATATTCAACTGGTAAAACAATATGCTCATATATGTTCACAGAGAAAATAAGTGCAAAGAGGTAGAATAGTGGAGTTTTGAAACCCTGGGTCACTTGAATATATTTGATGACCCTGAATAATCAATCAATCAATAAACATTGATTAAGCACCTATAATGTGCTAGGTAGGGGCAGCTAGATGGTTCAGTGTTCAGAGAGCTGAGCTTAGGATGAGGAAGATCTGAGTTCAAATTTGACCCAAGATACTAGCTGGGTGACTCCCATCTATAAAATGAGTTGGAGAAGGAAATACAAGCCACTTCATTATTTTTCCCCAATAAAACCCCAAATAAGGTCACTAAGAGTCAGACATAACTCAAAAATGACTGAACAACATCTCCTCTGGTACTTAGCACAATGCTCAGTTCATTGGTGTAGGGAGCTCTCATTCAGTATTCAAAGCAATTCAAAGGAATTGGGGGTTTATGAGTACTAACAATGGGGCAATCAGGGACACTTCTTGTAGGAGAGAGTACTAAACTTGGTAACTTGAACAGGAATGAAAGAATAGAATAATAAAGTCATTGGGATCTCTCAGTCTGTACAAAAGCATAGGGAAGAGTATTAGAACTGCACAATACAGAAAGGAGCTAGTAACCTATTTGGGTTATAACAAGGGTATGAGTGAAAGTAATGAATTAATTAGTCTGGAAAAATAAGGTAGCGCCAGATTGTAAAGGCTTCAAATTCAAACAAGTCGGGATAGATTTTACCCTAGAAGCAATAGCAAAGTAATTTAAAGTGTCTTTTAAAAAAATTTTCTTTTGCTGACTTTTTTCCGTTTTTATATCATCTAGATTACCCCTGTATACTTATACCTCCCTAGCCAGAAAGCCATCACTTATAATATTGAATTATTTTTAAAGAAAAACATGCAAAGTAGAAAATTCTGCAAAATCAATCAATACTTTGAAAAATCTGATATTGCATGCAGTACAAATACTTGTAGGGATCTCCTGTCCCTATTCACCTCCCCCAAAAAAATTTCTGCAAAGGAACAGGAGGAGTGATCCTCTCAAGACTCTGTTATGGGGAGTTTATTCTTAACAATTTTTAATACAGTATTCATCTTCGATTATTTTGTGGTTATTGTTCTTCCTGTTTACATTGTTGTAGTCAATAAGTGTATTATTTTCCTGGTTCAGTTTACTCAACATCTATTCACATAAAATTTTCCATTTTTTTTTTTAATTTGCTGCTTGTAATTTTGATAACATAATATTTAATTGTATTTGTGTCATTTTGTTCAGCCTTTTCCCAATTTATGGTGATCCTTGTCCCAACTCAACCCTTTATTCAATAAATTCCAGTTGTTTCTTTTTACCTTAAGTATCAAATATAAAACCCTCTATCATTTAAAGCTCTTAAAAAACTGGACTCTTCCTACCTTCCCAATATTCTTACACTTTACATTATACACTCCATACTCTTGCATTTAGTGACATTGGATAAGACCTTGAATCTCCAGAGTCTGAGAAATCCTGCTTTTTTCCTTTGGCTGTCCTGCATTCCTGTAATTCTCCCCACCCCTCATCTCTATGCCCTAGTTTCCCTGGCTTTCTTCAAATTCCAACTAAAATCCCATCCTCTAAGAGAAACCTTTCCTTATCCCTCTTAGTGATAGTGCCTTCATTCTGTTGACTACCTCCAATTATAATTATGTGTTTATACATATTTGTTTATATTTTCCCTCCCCCAACAGTGATTCCTTGATTAAAAGGTCTATTCTCTTCCTTTTTATCCCCAGAACTTAATACTTCTAGTTCTTGGCTATCACAGAAAGTGTCATCATAAATAATGTGGTATGCTTGGAACTTTTTTTGGCTGCTTTTTTGTTTTGAACCAATGAAACCTATCAAGAGAAAAAATATAAAAAAGAAATTATGCAAAGGGCTGAAACTCAAAAAAGGTATGCTTGAATCAGACAACTAAGCACTTAAGGTTAATAACTTATTCACTATGAGACAATGACTCTATTAGCATATGTTTGGAAAAATGGCTTTTCTCACCATGTTTGATAGGCAAGGATTAGAGGGTGGAGTGAGAGAAATGAGACTTCACTTGGCAGCAGGATGAGGAGGAGAAAGGTGGAGATTCTGGACTCCAGAATCGAGAAGAGATCTTTGTCTAAACTCCTAGAAGTTTGCCTGCTTCTCCCCCTAAAGACCAAGGACTTTTACTTATCCTGACTCTGGCTGATCCTGAGGCCTCCAGGAGCTAGCCCAAACTTTACAAAATGAGAGGGATCCAGAATGGGGAATACACTGGGAACATAATATGGATTCTTCAAAGAACTATCAATCAGATAGGCAGAAAAAGCATCAGGGAAAAGTAATATTTCATTAAAAGTTTCAATAAACATTCTTTAATATTTGGAATATGGAAAATCAATAATTTAATTTTTTTTCTGAGACAGCCAGTATTTTAATAGATTGATATCTACTTTCTAAAAATATAATATGCTTTTTCTTTAACATAGCATATTATATTTTCAGTGTGATATCAAAAGTACAAGTCCTAAATTTTTGAATTGGAGCATAAATTTTCTCCCTTTATAAAATTGATATACTCTATTATATTGAAAAAAAAAAGCAATACAATTTAAGAATTTGATCTCTCCCTATCAAACTCTTATTTTATCTAAATAAATAATATCCATCCACAAATACTTTTTAGAAGAAAGCTATAGAATATTAAAATATGATTTTATTTTAATTATTTCTGTCACATGCAAAATTTTAATTGTCCTAGAAAATAATGTAATTTTTTGAAATCATTCATTGTCATTCCATATGGCAAAAATTTTGACTACTGAAAAATATTAAGATGAAATTTTTACCCTTAAAACTTGTTACCAAGAAAGTATGAATATCTCTCTAATAATTATTATATTTTTAAAAATCTAAATGTTCAACAGTTTGCATGAGCAACATCAATGCACTTCTAACACAAAACTGAATTCTCTGTAAGTCAGTTTTATTAGTAGTTAAGAATTTTAGTGATTCTTTTTTATGCCACAGTCATTTCCTTATACAGCATGTCCCAAAAGTCTTGGTGCAGTTTTAAATTATTAAAGTTTAGACTAAGATATTTAGAACTCCCTGTACAGTTCCTAGCTAAATAATTCATGCTCCCAAACTTAAATTTAATTTAAATTTCTACTTCCTGATTAACGGGAGCTCATTCTATGTTATTATTCCACATACATCCCAATTTGTGTTCAATGGCTAAATATTTAGTGAACACTTAAGGAAAGGCTGCCCTTATAACAAACTTTCAAGGACTTTGGAATCTTGAGTCCCATAGTTTTTCCAAGTCTAAACTCTAGAGTTCCTCTGGTTCCACTATTGATAGATGAGTGGAACCTAAGAGAGAAATTAAAGGGTCTTTATGCCCTAAATAATTTGTGTTGTATAATAACTTTGACACTTTTATGAAAACTAAAAAGCCTACTCAGATTCACTTGTTGTCTGGATTCATAATTGAAGGAAATGCTAAATTTCAGTTAAATGTTAAAATAAGGATGTACTTTTTCTTTCTCCATTTAAGTTCCCAGACCTCCCGAAATCTATTCACAGTTTCTACATGTACAAATACGTGTTTACACACACACATGTATATGTATACATATGTGTATGTGTGTATGTATTGTGTAATTGTGTACACACACGTGTGTGCTAATTACAGAGAGTCTAGAAGTCTTGAAAGCAATTTTAAACTTTTCAGGAGGGAATCTCTGAATGGAGTTATGATTCAATTGAAATACTGAAATGCTGATGATAAACAATGTGTATCCATGAAAAATTATATCTCCTCTGCAACTGCAAATGCATAGAATCCCATGGGATAATGAGAGATTCCTTGACTTACCTAACGTCATACTATAAGCATTAAGTGTATATGTAAAAAAGTGGGACAAACCAAAAATTTTCCTAATTGTTTTATGTCTCTTTAGCCATACTGGTTCTCTAAATTCAGGGCCTCCCAAGGATAGATCAATTCTTTGAGGAAACTATCCCAAACTAGTTGAAGGTTGGGAAGAAGGGTCACATCCTATTCTTCTTCTAATACAGATAAGCCTCATGCTTGGTTAACATAATCAATGTCATCTCTATCCTTTGCCAAACATCTTTGAAAATTTCTTTCCTCTTCTCTACCTGTGTCTGAGAGAGCTCCTAATAGCTCCTCTTCTCTACAAGGTGTTTTTTTTTTTTTTTTTTTTTTAAGAGTAATTATGATCTTATCACCTGGATAGCTAGCCATAGTAGTGGCTTTGTAGGTGCCATTGGGAAAAATCTTTCTTCCTTTCCAGGTTACTAGTTCCTTATCCTCTGCATTAAGTTCACCTCTTAGGTGCAGCAGACATTTCTCAGAAGATGGGTTCTTTGCTCTACAGCAAAAATCCACACACCTCTATACATCCCTTTTTGTATTGAATGGGACACAGATGACCAGAATGAGCAGGCGATGGCACTATGTTTAGGAAGCAATATGTTTTGCAAAACTCATCACTTTATCTTTCCTTTACAGTTTCTTGAAAGATGATTCTAGGTTCTTTTTTGATATTGACTTTTAGGTAGTCCAATAATTTTTAATTTCTATCTCCTGTGTGTGTTTTCCAGATCAGTGGATTTTCCAGTGAGATATTTTTTATTTTTTCATTATTTTGGTTTTGTCTTATTTCTTGATTTATCATAAATTCATTAGCTTGCTTTTGCTTAACTCTAATTTTTAAGTAATTATTTTATTTGGTGAACTTCTGAATTTAAAGGTGATATATTCTCCAGTGGATTTTTTTCCATTTGGCCAATTCTGTATTTTCAAGCATTCTTCTCCTCACTTTTTTTTTTATACTTCCTTTAACATTTGACTTTGTCTATTTTAAGGTATTTTTCTTCAGTGTTTTTTATTTCTCCTTTACTAAGCTGTTGACTTGCTTTTCATGATTTTCTTGCATCACTCTAATTTCTATTTCTATTTTTTTACTCTGCCTCTTACCTGATTTTTCAAAATCCTCTTTGAACTCTTCCATGGCTAGAAGCCAATTCATATTTTTCTTGGAGACTTTGGATGTAGGAGCTTATCTTCTGAGTATGTATTATGATCTTCTTTGTCATCATAGTAACTTTCTATGGTCAGAATTTTTGTCTATTATTTGTTCATTTTCCCAACTTAGTACTTGACTTTTAACTCTTAAAGTGGGGCTCAGCTTCTAGGGTGGAGGGCTCAATGTTCCAAGCTTCAGAGGCTTTGTGAGGCTGTTTTCAGAGATACTGTTAGAGAACCATAAATTTTCAATTTTTCCAAGGTGGTATGATCTAAGGAGAGGTGATTTACCACTTTCCTAGCCTTTGTTCTGGTTTGTGAGTGATAAGCACTCTTTTCTTGCTTCTCTGACTCTTGAGATCCCTGACCCACTTTGGCTACAACTTCAGGTGCTGATATGTCTTCTCATGCTGGGACTGTTACCCAAGACTGTGACTTAGATCTGAGTATGACCAAAGCAGCAGAGTCCTACCTCAGTGCTGGTAAATAAAACCCTGTGGATCTCCTTCTGACTAGTTGCTTAACTGTCTTACTGTCTGTGGGCTGAGAGCTCTAGAAGCAGTCACTGCTGCTACTGATTCATTGGCTCCCAAGGCTTGCTCATGGTTTACTAGAGTTGTCCTGGGCCAGTGTGTGCTGAACTGTGCTGCACTATCACCCTGACAAACTGTTGCGTTCTGCTAAACTCAAACCAGGTCAAGCAAGTCAAAGAGGGGGGGAAAAGCATGTCCCTCTGGAAAACTTCCCATGAAGATGATGGAATAAACGATTCTAGTCAAATAATCTGTCTGCACATCAAAAATAGCAAGAAATGCAACAAATGAAGCCAAATAATGACAATCAAAAGTGGAAAAATGAAGAAACTTCTACAATATAAATTCCATGTAAAAATGTAAAAAAGGGAAGAATCAAAATTAGCAGATAACCACACTATGACCTCTCTATCAGTGACTGCTGCTCCTACAATATCACTCATTCCTAAAGCCCAAAGGGGTATTGGCTTATGGCTTAGCACTTAAGACTTATAACTCTGCAAAGGTCCAGATGCTATAAGGAGCTCTTCCCATTTCTGCATTCTCCTCTCTCTGACAATGACACTTTGACCCTCCTCTCCCCTTTGAGGGAAGATAGGGAAAGGAGCAACTTTCCCTATTACCAGCTATTGCTTCTTGAGAATTATTCTCTCCTCTCCCTTCAAATGCATTCTTCTTGTCTTACTCCAGCAGCCCTCCTGAAACCTGGACCCCAAATGTTGTCCCCATCCTCTCCACTCAGGGAGCTGCCTTCCCTTCCTATCAAATAAAGGGAGGAGGGAGCTACACACAGATAGGATCCCCACTTCCAGGAGTACCCTATCTTGCTACTCCTTATATATTCCACAGGCAGAAGGTTTAGTTATTTGGAATTACTAGTTTTTAGTTTATTTGCTTAGAACTTGTAGTACTAAAGTAACTAGAATAAAACAAACTCTTAATGCCAAGCAGTGATCTTTAAAAATGTATATTGATGATTAAAATAGAGAGTGAATAAGAGATTATGAACAATGAATCCCCAAAGTCTGTTCTATTTAAACATTTGGGATATAAATCCATCACTATTCAAAAAACACAAAGCATATTTCTTAATGAGAATGAGCTAGCTATACTTTTTTCATACACAAAAGTTAACATATACATATAGTATTAATAAATAGAAAAACACTATTAGTAATCATTATGGTTGTTATTTTACACCTACCAATACAAGAATTCCAAATGCTTGCTTTCTACTGCAACTATAATTCATCTCATAGTATAATTACACTATTTAGCATTTCTTCTACTGATATCACTTTATTGCTTTAATATAAAGCACTCACTACCTACTGAATGCAGCAAAATAAACTACTGTGAGTTTTTAAAGTTCCATAAATTAACAAACATAACATCCAAGCTACGATGTTTCATTAACATAGCTTTTTGTTTAATTTCCTTGGGGACTATTTGAAAGGAAGAGAGGAAACACATAAATGGTAAAGAAAGTATGGTATTAATAAGGATAACTAAATCATGAAAGCTTGAGGCCAGAAGGCACCTTGAACAGCTATTTAGACAATCTTCTTATTTTCAGGTAGTCATGTTAAAATCAAACTAGAAGAATGAGAATAAGTCTTTTTTATGGACTTCCAAAAAGAATATTCTCAAATTTTCTTGACAGCCCCATCTCACTGCTCAACAATAACAACATTATTTTAGAACTTTCTTATGTTTATAACAATTTTGTAGAGTAATACTGTTAGGGACATTTCTCCTTCTCTGAGAATTGTCGTGTATACCATGTCAGCTAGTAGGGCAGGCCCAGGAGGTAAAAAGGGGCTTGGCCTGAGGCAGGAGGTTGTGTCTTACAGGTGTTAAACCACTAATAGGTTCGTTGAGATGGAGGGGGGGGTGCCCTCTTACTCTATCTCCACCTAGGACACAGCACTAACTGCAACTCCAGGTGTCTCCCTTCTGTAGATCCACCTATACAGTGGGCTAGGCACGAGGTAATCCCAGAGGAGAGTAAATATAAATAACCACCTTTGAGTCCATAGAGAGGTGCAGGCATACACACATATACTTGCTATTGCACCCTCTTACTCCTTTTTTCTGCTAACCCCTGCTGAGATTACCAATTAAGAAAGGCTATTTTGCACCATAAAATCTTCTCGTCTTCGTGTGTATCTGGGAGTATTCCAAAGACTGGTATGAATAGCCCTGACAATCTAGAATAGTGTACACCGACAGTCCGGTACAGATTATGGGTCATCAAATTTCCAAAACTCGTGCAATCATAAAATGTCAATGGCATTACCCAGAAGGCAAAGGAGAAACAATAGGATGGGCATAATTAGGTCATTTCTAAAAAAAGCATACAAAAATCCAGGAAGTATAGATCAGAAAATGTGTTCAGCCCAAATATATTGGGAAAAAAGAGGACAAATGAATAAAGGGCTGAAACAGGTGAGATAATAAAAGTCCTAATTAAAGGCCTTCAGAATGTTGAAGGGATAATAAATGGTGAAAGTACTGAAAGGAAAAGAATCACACAGCAAGCAAAGGCATTGGTTTGAAGTTGATTGCTAAAGGGAGCACCCATATAAGTGATGTAATTGATGTAACTTTAGTTATGTCTATATTATGATTTCATTTTCATAAAAGGACGTTAAAATCTTTCTGCTCATTTTAAAAATTCATGATTTATGCCCAAATTGCAAAGTATATTTAAGACATTCTTATAAGTTGAAACATGATGCTTATTTTCTCAACTTATGGCTAGGGAATGGATTCACCTGAGATTTCATCAATATAAGGAACTTCAAGAAATAGAAACTTCTCCCACCAAGGAAGTACCCTAGTGGACTGAACAATCAAGTAGTTGCCCACAGTAGAGCAGCAGTATATTTGAGAGACAATCAGTCAAAAAAGAATTTATTTAACTCTTGCTATATGAAGCCCTTGAAATGAAAATGTAAGAAGATAGTCCCTAACCTCAAGGAGCTTATATTCTAATAGCAGAAAACAACTACGTCTCTTCCTCCCCTTTCTCCTTCCCTCTCCCTCTCCCTTCCTCCCCTTTCTCCTTCCCTCTCCCTGTGTAACCACTGTATTGAGCCCTAAAACACTGGAGAGCCATCTAAATTACATTTATAACCACTCAAGAGAATTCCATCTATCAAACCATACTGGAACCATTAAGTAGACAAAAAATGCTTATGTTCTAGTATGAGCTGATGGGGTGCAGGCCTTAAGAAGGATGTAGCAACAACTCCAAAGTGAGTGTGAACACTAAACTCTAAGACCAAATTTGCTTTAAAACTTTTGGCTTCTCTCACAAAATGACCAAGAAAAACCAATGGGTACACCAACAAGATGCTTGGCCACTGGTATAGTAACTGGCCCTGCCATTCTACCAATGACAAGCACATGCAGAAATTCACCATCCAACATGATGGAAATCACAGCCATCAGGGATATATGAGGTCCGTGTCTGACTTCTTTGTACTTCCTACACCAGCTGTATGCTTCTGTGTACTGCCCCAACTACATTTCCATGTGGGCTTAAGGATAAACACTAATGAGGACATAAATCAATGATTCCAAGCACAATGGAAAAACGGAACAATCCCAACCCACTTTAGGCTTGCTTGCCCTAGATTCCCACTAAATCCCAAGCAAATAGCTCTACTCATCAAAACCCCCAAATCTTTCAGAGATAGCAAAATGTCTACTTTACCTTAAAAAAAAAAAAAAAAAAAAAAAGAATGTGTATGTTCTATTACATGCTGTTGAATGGACATACAGTGATTCTCTAAAAACAAATATCCAGAAAGACACAACTTGGCATAATGGATAATGAGCCTACTTTAGCAACAAGAAGTGTCACATCAAATACATACTGGCTGTAAGAACCTAAATAATTCACTCAGAGTTGCAGCAAATTCTTCCAGTGACTGCTGGAGGTCTAACTCATGATGGCGATGATACAAAGAGACTGAGAGGCAGTTACTTTTCTCTGACCTCTCTCCTCTTCCCTCTTGCCTCCAATTTATTTTATTCCCAATCTACAAGGAACATCTGTGAAGGCTGCTGCTTTGCAACTCCTTTAAGTGTTATGATCCACAGCTTTGGAGGCTCTTGGAGAATTGACCTGCTCCTTCACTTAGGCATGGTCCTTAACAATCCACATCTTTATTGCCATTACAACTCACATCTTTATTGCTATTACCTTTTTTCATTTTAGTGGTATGGTAGCTTTTTCCTTCATAATTTATTTCACATTATATTTTTAAAATCATGTTGTTTTTTTTTTCCCTGGATTAGGGGAAAAACAAAAAAGCAAAATCCTAAGAACAAACCCCTTTTGTTTTGCCTAAATAGAAGTTTAAAAAAGCTGTTAAACAGATCTAACATAGTAATTTATCTTTGACAATAAAAAATGAAAACTTGGCAATCAGCATATATTGTCAGGAGAACAACAAAAATATTTGCATTTTCATTTGATTTTGACAATTATAAGTTCTAGGGTATATCAGAACTGTATTTTAGCAGTCAAACAGAATATCTTTTGTATCTCTAGGCAGACAAAATATAGCTGCCTCAGGAAAAGAATTTATTAAACATTCCCCCCTAGACACACACTGAACTCAGAACTACACAGCATGCATCGAGGCTCAAAAAGATCGTGATTTGCCTCTCAGTCATATACTTCCTGCAGTTAAGGGGGAAAAAAATCGAAGCTTTGTTTTATGAAACTCTTGAACTTCAGAATTATAGCACTGCCACAGTTACAAGGCGAGATATATAACATGCTCAAGGGGGAGGCAAAAAGAAACATTTGGATTAGAAGAAAAATTACTCTTCTATTGGAATTTTATAAACATGACCTCTGCATTTATGTAGGTATCTATAAAGCTAAAATATAATCTCTCAGAAGCATGCTAACTCTGAATGAAGTTACCCACAGTGCAGTATATGTGGTCCAGAAGTCTGTGAAAAATTATTCTTTTCTAATAAAGTATATTTTATACAAATAAGGCTTTGATTGTCCTTTGACTTTTTCTAAAAAGGTGAAATTCACCATGGGACATTCATTTGCCTGACAAATAAATGTTCATAATGAAATATTCATGAGGAAATTACTTTTCTACTTTCATACTTTAAAGCAACACTATAAAAGAAAAGATAATGTATTCATATATTAAACTAATGAAAAATGCTATTGCATAAATTCTTTAGAGTTTAGTTTTACAAAAACAAAAACAATACCAAAAAACCTTCTAAACAAGATGCTTCCTATACAGTATTGCTAATCATCAGAAGTACATAAGTGGACCTGTAATTTGATTTTTATTTAACCCTTCTCTAAAACTCAAATAGGAATGTAAAAAAAATGCTCATATTTAGTCTGCAGATGCTCACAGTTGTTCATTGATATTTCACAAAACATGTAAAAGGCCAGAGTTGCTAATAAATAGAAACTAAGACAACTCTAAATATTAACCACCAGGTCCAGTAGAACTAACATATGAATTAGGTCAATTTTCTATTAGTATTTCCCACCTGGGTCATTGTTAATTCAACATAATTCCTCCAAATGATAATCTTGGGATTCCCTAATATTGTGCCTTGTAACAAGTTAAATGTTTCATTTCCTTATTATTCTTTGTCTAGAATTTGTATGTTTTCTTGGAGACTTTCATGCAAATATTGGTCTTACAAGCAACAAAAGAGGTAGACAATTCCTTATTCCTCCGTACAAATGTATAAACCATGCAATCCAATTCCAACAGTTTAATCAAGCAATTAATGTAAAATTATTTGAATTAATTATAAAAATCCATATTTTAAAACCCTTACTCAAAAAAAGTATGGATAGCATTTTTATAAGAAAATCTTAACATGAAACATTACAAAGTCATCCAAAGATTGATTTTTTAAATTACTACCATTGATTTTTAAAATTACATAGTACCATTAAGAAGCCTAAGACTGAAAAATCTGGTTTCTGGAAAGTATGTAGAACATGGGCAGTGACCCAGATAAAAGTACATGATGTTTTTATTTTATAGATATGGCCATGTAATTATTATCCATATCCAAAATGCAGGCTTATCTCCCTCTTGTAAGAGAAGATAAAGATCTCAAGCAATGCCTCCTCATTCTCCAGGTAATCAGAGAAGATGTGTGTGTGTGTCTGTCTAAGTCTACAATATGTATAAAATTAAGGGACAAAATATAAGTGATGCAAACAATGATGTCAACAGACAACTTTTTTTACAGTCTTGGGCAAGAAAATAAAAACCAAAGGAACACAGCTAATGCTATTCACTAATTACTGCTAATGAAAGAATAAGGGATTCAGAAGGAAAAGTCAGGTTTGGAAAGTGAATGATGGTTAAAAGCTGAGGGTAGCAACCTGATGGCACAGTGGATAGAGCACCTGACCTGAAATCAGGAAGATATGAGTTCAAATCCAGCCTCAGACCGTTAACACTAGTTGTGTTACCCTGGGCAAGTCATTTAACCCCAATTGCCTCATGCCAAAAAAAAACCCTCAGGCTATGCCAACTTTGGAACCCTGTATTTTAAGCTGAGTGTTACTGCAGCCCAGAGGGAAGCTTGAAAGACCAGAATCTTGGGATACAAACATTGGACAGGAAGGAGGGTGCTTTTGACTTGGAACTTTGATGGGACTATTCCATATAGGAACTGAGTTAAACCATGAATCTAATATCCCTCTCCAGAAATTCAGAAGGGATAAGGTGAATTATATCCACAAGATTTATGAGAGAATGTTCATATTTTGCTTTTGTTACACATTTGTAAAAAAAATAATACATTAACTAGTTAAATGCATCCAGGGACCCCTAAAATTGGGAGAATACAATCAATGGGGACTTGAGCAATTAGCAAAGATGAGAGAACAGTAGCCTCCTAAGGATACTGAGAGCCCTGGGGAAGAATGAAATGTAACACATCTGGTTCTCAGGTCCCCAATATGGGGTAGGGAGATGAGGCATGAGTAATCACTGTTACATCAAATAGTCAAGGTATTTTTCCAACAAAAGAAGGATATGGGAGTGGAATTTGGAAGAAGAGTTAGTGATGGCAATTTAAAAATTAAAAAGAAAAAAATCATTAATGAAGTGTTTTTCTACAATCATACAAGAGATACATACAACTTAAGTAGAAATTCATTGAGTTAAAAAGAAGGGAATTCTGTTTAGCAGGGTAAAATTTGACACCTCTTTCCACATAGAAATTCTTGTGTAATAATACACTCTATGTGATAGAATTTAGCTTAAAAAATCAAATCAAATCAAATTAATGGTTTTTCCTAGCTCCTGAAAGTACTGAAAATTCCATCAAACCATTTCAAGCTGAAAAGGAAAGGAAGGGGTGAAAGTGCCTCTGTATGATTAGATACTACAGAGAAGCTACAAGAAAATAGAATAACACTACCAGAAACTGATAAAAGATAAAATCAAGGAAAGGATCCAGAAATAAAATCAATGCCTTCAGATGTCTATACACATATAAAGAATATAAGTAGCAAGCAATATGAGATAGAGATTTTAGTGAAAGGACATAAATTTGATCCCATATCTACTCAATTTTTTGGATGTATAAATGATGAGTGATATGATACTGTTATAAATAGTAGCATATCCTTAAGTGAAGAAATTCAAGACATGGAAAGATGAAGAATTATGCAAAGTATTTGAGTAAAGACCAACAGAGGCTGAAACAAAAAGCAATATTATCACTGGTGAATATTATAGACCAGCAGGTCTGAAGACCACCAGGCAGCAAGTGGAACTAAAGACTTTTTCAAGGTGTTGGAAAGTTCAAAACTATTTTCTACTATTTTCTTAACAATGTAGACACTACTTGCAGAAAATACTCCTTCACTTTTCAACTCCATATCTATGTGATGTCAGACTTCCTTTATATTGAAACAACATATTATAACAGAAAATGAAGGCGATATGATAACGTTTTCTTCTACTGGCCCAGATATTAAAGAGAAATTTTCAAAAAAATAATTAACCAATGACTCTTTTCACAATAAGTTTTTCTGTTGTGAGTTATTTTTCATAAAAATATGTTAACATCCAATAAGTATATTTTAAAATGAGTTAAATTATACGAATTTTATTTTAAAATTCTATTAGGAGAATTTTCATTTCTAATGTAACATATAGCAATAGATATAATACACGTAAAAGCAATTTGGGATCATCAATAAATTTTAAGAAGGCAAAGGAATTCAGAAAACAAAAAGTTTAAGAAATACCATTATAGACCACTATAGTTTCACCCAGAAACTACCGTTACAAGTCCCAGGCCTTCAGAAATTCTCTGGCCACTGTCTTGCATAGTGGTTCTTTATGACCTTACCTCAATCAGAGGTCTTCAGAGATCTCTGGCTACCACCTCACTGAGCAGTGGTTCTAACGTTTAACAAAGCACCAGAGGGCAGCTGCATGCAAGTGCAAGATCTTTATTCCACGTGTTCACATCCTGCCCTAGCTGACCTCCTGCTCACTCCTAGTGAACTCCCTGGTAAGACTCCAAGTAAACTCCACCTACTTCCTGGTCCCCACAGCTTATATAGGGTCTATGAGGTCTCACACACAGCCAGTTAGAGAAGGAGACATCTCCTGTGGATGATGCGATCTCAATGTGACCAGAGCTTCCACTCACAAGGCGGTTTGTGCTAGTCACAAAAAACCTCTTCTGGGCATCTCAGGCTTCAAGGCTTTTGTACTTCCTTATTGCATTATCCGAGCTTCCTCTTTGGACCCTTACAGACCACCTTTGAGGAAAAGAAGAAATGAATGAAGAGTTTGGGGGACTGAGCCTAAGTAAATTATTCTGGTTCCGGATGAAGGAAAAGCAAAGCAGACATAAAATTTTCCAATCCAACCACAGGGTCTATTGATAGTATACTAACCACAGATGGTACATTTGTTTGGTTCTTCAGTCTCAAGGCCATATTCTAGAAAGAATGTTGCAAAGTTAAAGCACATCCAGAGCAGGATGCCTAGGGATCCCAATCTACACAAAGATAGATCAAAGGAAATGTCAGTTGTCTAGTGTAAAAAAGAGAAGAATAGCTTCTTGTAGGTATTTAAAGAGCTGATCCAGGATGGAGGAAGTAGACTGGTTCTACCTGTCCCCAGAGGGAAGAACAAGGAGAAATGCGTACAAATTGCAAAGATAGAAATTTTTGATGTAATTTTTTTTTTCTTTTCAGAGCTAACCCAAAGTTGTATAATACCTCAGCTCTATGAAGTAATTGATTTCCCTTCCCTATTGAAGGTCTTCAAAAAACAATAATTAAATGACTATTTTAGATCACATATATATATTACAGATTTTATACACACACATTGTTATTTTATGCAGAGGATATGGCAAATATTAGATATTTAATAAATACTTATCGATAGGTTGAACTTATTATCTTAGCTATAATGAGCAACAGCACATAATTAATTGTCAAATACATTGAGTGCAGAATGACAATAGAATTGTTCATAACAGGAAAATCATTTCAGTTTAAGTTAGTCAGAGAAAGCTTAATAAAAGAAATAATATATGGGCCGAGAATTCAAGAATATATAAGGTCTATAAGGGTAGTAAAAAAGCAGAAATCATTTCATGCAGAAAAAAAACACAAATAGAAGCAGAGACACTTGAAAGCATAGTATTTTCAGAAGAGAGAATATGGGGATATATATGGAGTAAAAAGTTGCTTAGGGACATAAAACTGCAAAATGGAAGCAGTGATAGAGATCAACTCCATTATAATGTTTTTAATGATTTTTCTTTTTGCAGTAAAACGCTCATTTTTTTAAATCTGTTAGTCTGATAATTAAAATTATTTCTGTAGATTGTAGTGCAGAGACTTTGTTTCATACATTCTTTGTAAATTTGTAAACAAAACAATTGCAAATTTATTCAGAATGAAACATGACTAAAATAAATTTAGCAGGAAGGCAACTTTCATTTTTCCTTTAAGAAATGTGCTAAATATGATGTGATTTTTGCCAAATGATAAACTTTACCTACTAACAAAGTATTAAAAATCTTTCCGGTCTTGACAATTCTCTATTTTGCTGATGGCTTTGTGTTATCTGTCACTGATTTGAAAGTTCAATCCATTCTATTCTTCTTTCTTCATTTATAGGGATTCTCAAGTGGCAGATAGTGAATGTGGCCATAGTCAAGCAGTGAAACATGAAATCTAATGGAAAGATTAGAACTCTATTTCAAATGCATTTTAGTATACAATTATATTTCAAATAAAATTTTCTTCTTTTACAACCTCATCATATTATACTGGAAGAATAAAATCTTAAAATGATTTCATACCTAAACATCCAATGTCTGTTGACAAAAGGACACATTTACCTTATCTGTTCTTCCTACATTATCTTGTGATAGTTTGGAATCAGTATGAGGCCTCATTGAAGAAAAGGAATATATCATTTATGGTAAGAAACTTTTTTAAAAGAATATGTTTCAAACAAAACCAATGCAATCAAGATTTGAATAAAACAGAAAGCATGAAAATAGTTTTTGTCAGCAAGTATTTCTAATAAAGTTCTCAAATATATAGAGAATTGATTCAAATTTATAAAGCTAAATGTCGTTCCCCAATTAATAGAGTGTCAAAGGCAGTTTTCAAACAAAGAAAACAAAGCTATTTGTAGTCATATTAAAATCATTATCAATTAGAGAAATAAATTAAAACAAATCCAAAGTACTACCTCATGCCTATCAGAGTGGCTAACATGACAGATAATGAAAGTAATGAATATTGGATAGGATATGGAGAGATTGGGACACTAATATACTAGACATGTAGTTCTGAACTGATCCAACCATTCAGAAGGACAATTTGAACTATATCCAAAAGGCTATAAATTTGTGTATATTATTTGATTCAGCAATACTACTCCTAAGTCTATATCCCAAAGAGGTTTTTTAAGGGGTAAATGACCTATTTATACAAACAAATTTTATGGAAGTTCTTTTTTAATAATGGATTGGAAATCGAGGAGATGCCCATCAATTGGAGGAATGGATGAATAAGTTGTGATATATGTTTATGACGTTACACCATTGTATTAGAAGAAAGGATAAGCAGGATGTTTTTGAAAACCTGAAAGACTTACATGAACTGATACAAAGTGAAGTAAGCAGCACCAGGAGGGCACTGCACATAGTAACAGCAATACTATATTATGATCAACTGTGAATTACATCTATTCTCAGTAATACATTGATCCAAAACAATTCCCATGAAAAATACTATGCACAACCAGAGAAAAAAATTTGGATGCAGATTGCAGCATACTAATTTTTACTTCCTTTACTTTTTTATTCTTTTGTGTCCTCTTTCACAACATGAGTAATATGGTGGTATATTTTTTCATAATTAAATATGTGCAAACTATTTCAAATGACTTACCATCTCAGGGAGGGGAGAGTTAAAGGAAAGAAAAAATGTGGACTTCAATTTTTAAAAAAATAAATGTTAAAAATTGTCTTTAAATTTAACTGTGAGGGGAAAACAAAATATTTTTTTAAATTATACAATTTATTTATTAGAAAAATAGAATGTTATTATTTTGGCTGAAGATTTGTATAGGTGTAGATAAATGAAGATTTGTAAATAAGTTAATTGAAATAAATTACTTGTTTTTCTTACCTAAATAACAAAACTATTATGTATAGTGTTAGGGTAATTTCTAGAAAATAATTTTCCCTGAATAGTTTCTTTCAGAATTAAAATAAAATGTATGGATTTAGGAGGCCTCCAGGACCAAATACAAAATGCTCTGTTTGGTATTCAGACCTCTTCATTAACCAGCCCTTTCCAATTTTCTTATGCCTTACTCCCATAAATATACTCTTCAATCCAGTGACTAATATTCATATAATATTACTAATATAATACTCTTTAAATGATGGGTTTTCTTTTCAGGTAGAAGGCTGGGATCATTTGAGTCCCTAAAACAATCCAACCTTCTTTCTTCCTCCTGTTCAATTCTGGTCCCAGCTCACTGACCTCACTTAATATCTGAATTTTCTTCTTCCATGACCAGACATTCCATCTCATAGCTCTAGATATTCTCTCTGGCTGTACCACAGGTTGGAAACATTTTCCCTCCTCTACTCCTACTACTGACCTCTCTGATTTCTGTTAAGTTTTAAATTCTACCTTGTACAGGAAGCCTTCCTCAATTCCTTTTAATCTGAGTATCTTCTTTCTGTGAATTATTTCCTATCTATCCTCTATATAGCTTACTTTCTATATATTTGTTTGCACATTGGCTTTCTCATTCGATTGTAAGGTCCTTGAGCGTAGGACTGTCTCTGGCTTTTTTGTTTTGTTTTATTTTGGTTTTTTTTGGTATCGGCAGTGCTTAGTACAATGTACTTGGTACACAGTAGGCTTCTAACAAACATTTACTGATTGACTGTGAAATAGAGTGGAATATGATGCACTAAATGGAACATATGTAATATGATTCTTCAAACTATGTAGAAGTTATTTTCAGAAATCCAATGTTTAAAATACTTTGACTAAAATGTAAAATGTTATGCCAATGATACTGGTTTATATATGTGCAAGAAGAAAACAATTTATGATGCAATTTGAAGAAGTAAAAATTTGTTAGCTTCCTTATTTGTTATGTAATTGATTTTCAACTTATTTTAAAATGTGGCACTACTTTAAACAAAATTTTGCTTACCTGAAAATATAAAATACATGTGGGAAGAAGGAAGCACACAGGTAACCATCAGGATTTATACAGGATTACTGTTAAAAAGCCTTTCACTATAGAAATTGTCTGGAATATGTGTTTCAATTTATTTTTATTATATACTTTTGTTATATTCATCAAGGCTGTTTTTAACAACCCAAAGCATTGAAAAAAAATAAGATTTAGACTGAAAAAAAAGCTCCTTTTCCAAGAAAAAGAGAAGAATTCCTGTCAAGGTTTATTTTGATAGTATGAGATAAATAGCCAAAAATAACTACTAGATATTTTCTTGCAAAACAGAATTACTCAAAGAAGTTGCAGATGCAAATTTATACTGATGTAGTAAGTTTTAAAATATGTATTTTAGCCTTATAAAAAGTTCATTCTTTCTCAAAAGCTTTTGATCTGGAAACCATTAAAATGACTAGGATTGAAGTACTCAATTTTAATTGGGTTTTGAAAAATCTTGCAAGACATTGTAATACTGTCTTTGCTTAAAATAAACAGTGAAATATGGAGAAATTTCATTAGCGCACTGTTCAAGTAGTCAGTTTCCAAAAGAACAAAAAGTGTGATAATGAAAGCATCTTAATGAGGTTTTGTGTGAGAAAAGATTATAATACAAAAAGTGATTTATTTGATATTACAAACCATATAATATAGTGTTATGATTTTCAATCAAGACAAACCCCAAAATTTTACATTCAGTTATAGAAGAGCTGTTTGATCACACCAATAGCTCCATCCTTTTTTCTACTGTTTTCAAATTTTATTAGGAAAAAATAGGGAGAGGGAAGAAGGAAAAAAGAATTAAATAATTAAATAATTTACATTGTTGTATATGCTATCCAAATTGCTACTGACCCATCAGAGATACAGCAATTCAAATTCCAGGTAGTATAATGTACCTTTATGGTGACACAATATCTTGCTTTTTTTCTTGAACATAATTCCCTTTCAGCCCTTTCAGGACATCTTCACTTTAGGGTTAGAGGGTAGATATATTTAACTCCTAGGTCTTGCCTTTCTTCTTTTAAATAACTGATTATGTATTATTTCCCTCTTTGAAGAGAGAATAAGAGAGAATAGGAGAATAAGATTCAAATGATGCCCATTGCCTACTCTCCTGTCTTTCCTTTTGAAAATTTTTTGAGCCTATTCTTGTTAATTAATTTACCCTCATTCTACCTCTCCCTTCTTTCTGCACCAAGTGCACTCTTCTTTCTCATTCCTTAACTTTTTTATGTTACTCTCTCTAATTCACCTTATTCCTATATCCTCTATCTAGGTATATTTTTTCTAGCTTCCCTGTTAGTAGGATCATTTTAAAAAATTACTACTATCATCTTCCCATATTAATAGTTCAATTCCACTGAATCACATGTTTTCTTTTATTTTTTTTTTTACTTCTTTAGGCTTCTTTTGGGGCTTGACATTGGAGAACAATCCTGGTCTTCTCTTTATAAAAGCTTAAAATCTTCTATTTCATGGAATGACCCTTTTTTTTCCCTTGAAGTATTATGCTTATTTTCACTGGGTAGGTGATTATTGGTTATAGTCCTAGCTCTTTTGCCTTCCAAAATATCATGCTTTGTGACCTATACTTCTTTTTTCCCTATTTTTTTATTAAAGCTCTTTTAAATTTTCAAAACATATGAATGGATATTTTTTCCAGCATTGAACCTTGCAAAAATCTTATTTTCCAAATTTCTCCCCTTTTCTTCCACCCTCTCCCCTAGATGGCAAGTAATTCAATCTATGTTAAACATGTACAATTCTTTTATATAGTTCTACAATTATTGTGCTGCACAAAAAAAAAAAGAGATCAAAAAGGAAAAAAAATGAAAAAGAATACTGTGTTAGGCAATATAAGATCTTCAGAAATCTAAGCTATGGTCTCCATCTTCTGAAACTTTAAAATTTTGTGAGAAATAGAAATGATGTTCATTTATACAACATAAGAGTGAAATAAAAATTCATGACAACTTAAGAGCTATCATAATGTAACATATGATCATGTTTCAAGTAATGCTAAACCAGAAAGTACAATTATTATGAATTCAGAGGAAAAGAACAATCATTGTTAAAAGACCTAAGTTTGAATTCCAATTCTATGAGATAGTAATAATATCACCTTATCCTTTATTAGCCTTAGTTTCCTTCTCTGTAAAAGGAAGGTTCTTCTTAAAAGAATTCATAATCCTCTAAAAGAGTCATTTAAACATGAATCTAAAAAGCAGATGCATGAAAAATGTGCATTATACCAGACTGGCAGTCATTTCAGTTGGCAAATCTGAATAACTTTCTTGAACAGAAGCTATAGCTAATCAATGATCTTGGCCCAGAATTGAATAACAGAATTGAAAAAGAAAATGGAAATTTTTCCGTGATCCTATATTGTTTCACAATCACAAGCCTTTTCTGCTAATGATCCTCTATGACTATGAGTCATAAAACATCATAAGCTAAGAAGTATTTATTAAGTACAACTGTATTAAATGTTGGGAATGGATAGAAAGAAAAAAATCATCTGAGATGGCTGTAGGCCTAGACCAGTCCTATGACTTAATGGATATCAGTAACTCCCATGTGAGGAAATATCCTCTTCCAATGCAGATTGAATCCTCTGAAATTTTTAAAGTTGCTTAAAATATTGAGAAGTTCGGTGTCATCTCCCAGGGTCACACAACCACTTTTTATGTCACAGAAGACCTGAATCCAGTTATTCCTGGCTTTAAAACCAATCATTTGTCCACTACAATATAAAAAACAAATATGAGCAAAGAGAAGGTAAATTGGTGGCATAGTAAAACTGACAGAAAAATATTTTCAGCCTGAATTTTGCACTGGTTTTCACAAAGTGACAAATGAATTGGAAGAAGATATCTCTCTAGCACACTGGGTAGATGTTTTATGGAGGATTAATGAAAATGCAGGTGAGAGAAATGACAAAAATAGCACAGAATGAGAAGGCATGGATGAGTAATAATGATCTCATTGTAATGAGATTATGAATCCCTTGAAAAAAAGAACTATACAGGATTATTGTAAGCATCAAATAATAAAATAAGTGGTTCACAAATGTAAACTCATCATCATCACCATTGTTGGCTGAGATAGCCAGGAAATAGTAGAATTAAAATTAAGCCTAAAGATTTAAATAGATTAAGAGAAAGAGATGGAGGGTCTGTGACAGGATGTAAGCACAGGGGAATGGACAATGAGTAGCTTGTTCTTCCTGAGAGGGTTATATGATTTCTAATATCATAGAATATTAGACTGAATTAGCTTCTAATAGCATCTAAAGATCTGATTTTAATAAACATCCAGTTTAATTCCTGTACTTTATAAATAAAAAAATGGAGAGTCCAGAGTTAAAAGTTTTATCTGCAGTTAATAATGCCTGTCAAACTATGCTCAAAAAGTTATCAAACTGTGCATACCCTTTGATCCAGCAGTGTTACTACTGGGATTATATCCCAAAGAGATTATAAAGAAGGGAAAGGGACCTGTATGTGCACGAATGTTTGTGGCAGTCCTTTTTGTAGTGGCTAGAAACTGGAAACTGAGTGGATGTCCATCAGTTGAAGAATGGCTGAATAAATTGTGGCATATGAATATTATGGAATATTACTGTTCTGTAAGAAATGACCAACAGGATGATTTCAGAAAGGCCTGGAGAGATTTACACGAACTGATGCTGAGTGAAATGAGCAGGACCAGGAGATCATTATATACTTCAACAACAATACTATATGATGACCAGTTCTGATGGACCTGGCCATCCTCAGCAATGAGATCAACCAAATCATTTCCAATGGAGCAGTAATGAACTGAACCAGCTATGCCCAGAGAAAGAACTCTGGGTGATGACTAAGAACCATTACATTGAACTCCCAATCCCTATATTTATGCCCACCTGCATTTTTTATTTCCTTCACAAGCTAATTGTACAATATTTCAGAGTCTGATTCTTTTTGTACAGCAAAATAACGTTTTGGTCATGTATACTTATTGTGTATCTAATTTATATTTTAATATATTTAACATCTACTGGTCATCCTGCCATCTGGGGGAGGGGGTGGGGAGTAAGAGGTGAAAAATTGGAACAAGAGGTTTGGCAATTGTTAATGCTGTAAAGTTACCCATGCATATATCCTGTAAATAAAAGGCTATAAAAAAAAATAATGCCTGTCAGTACTTGGGAACGGAACACAAGTCCTCAGGCTCCTAAACTAGCATCACACACACACACACACACACACACACACATTATTGAGGAAGTTATTAGTAAGCCATTTTCTATATCACTTTTTCAGATTTAAGTTTCTGCCTTTATAAATATATATCTAGCTAAGATGCAGTTTTCTAGAAAATTAATAAGAAATACAATCTCATTACTATTTAAATACAGGTATCTATAAGAATCATATATCAAGTAAGTATAAAAAAGTATTGGTAGAGAGAGAAGAAAAAAGTAAATTGAAAGATCATTTGAAAGATATTCAACACACACACACACTTACAAATACACAAAACTGTTTTCAAGAGTTCTAAATTGTAAGTTGAAGGAGCCATTTAAAGAAGAAAATTGGGTTAAAATGTATAAAGTTGGAAGATTTTTAAAGAAAAATTTTAAAAATAGAACTTTAGGTTCAGATTGATTTTCATACCCCAGGCAAAGGGGGGGCAATTATAAGGAATGAAAAAAATTAATATTTAATCCAAAGTTTTTATGAATATAAGCTTTCATTTTTTATGTTTTAGATTTTTATTCTGGTTTCATGCATACCTAAATCTAGCCTTACTGCTATGTGTACATTGTGATATAGATTATTATTTATGCATTTCCAAAACTATATTACTGTCTATATAATACTATTTCCTTTGCCTTAACTAAGTAAATTGTTATCAATTAAAATCTAAAAGTGTTATTATTATGAGAGACTGATTGTACTAATATGATACATGTATAGCTATATTATCTTGTGAGTAGCTGATTGTATAGAAAGATAACAAAGGATGGGGACAGAAAAGCTGGAATGGTGGAAAGGAAACATATTTCCCCTCAATAGGGTTACTCCTAAATTCTTGTGGAAATCTGAATGTAACTATATGGTTATAGTATATCTCTGGGAACTCAAGACTTACTCATGTGAGAGCAAATTAGAAAAATGAGTGAGAAAAAAAGTAGTGTCTCACACATCAGAATTACAGGTGTGAGAATACAAGTGTGACACTTTTGTTAGGGTGTTTATAACTCTTTTTCTGTGAGTCCTACTGAATGCCATTTACCACATTACATTGAGGGTGCTCATGTATGTGGAAAACACATTGAATGATGAATAAAACTTTACGCTTTGTGATATTACACAGGGAAGCAGGATCATGTGTGTCTGCCCAGTATAAGAAAGGAAGAAAAAAAATTATTCTGAACAGCTATTTGGAATACTTAAAGCATTAAATAAAAACTGTTATATTGACTTCTTTATAGGGCAGATATCTTAATACATACATAGCAGTTCTCCTATTTGTTAATTGCTTTAGTAATCTTAACTTTTTAAACATTACATTTATTGCTATGCTTTGTTTGAACACTAGTTATTTTTGCAACAAGCACCTAGATAACTCCATTCCCAAGTATATCCCCTGAGCAAACATTTTGACTACCAGACATTAACAGTAAGGAGGAATGTGTCCCTAATTCTGCCCATAATACTAACATTGTATTCAAATAGCATTTCTTTGGCTTTCCATGATGGTGTTACTTATATTATTTCATTCATTTGTGGAGATTATTCCTTTATCTCTGTTTTCCTTGTTCTGCATCACTTCATGTTCCATATTTCCATAATTATTTTATATTCATTACTCCTAATAGTACAGTAACAATCCTATGGTCCAGGTCTACTGCATTCAAAAACTGTTCAATTCTTCCCATTTGTTGGATATAAACAAGTTTTTCAGTTTCGTATCATCATAATATTGCTAAACACTATTTGTCTTTTTTTTGTTCTATGCATAATCTCTCTTACCCTTGGGATGTCATCCCAATAGTGGAATCTCAGAGTTAAGTGGTAAAAAAAAATAAGTTGTTAAATTTTATCTTAAAGTTTAAACATGATCCCCTAATTCATAACTCCCCCTAGCTGGGAATCCATGCGCCCATATTATATGAAACTCATCTAATTCGTCTTTCAATAAAAGAGTACAGAATTATTGAGTCATAAGAATGTCTTATATTTCTCTGTATAAAGTTTAAGATGGAAGCACTTTTCAAACCATAAAGCACTATATAAATGTAAGTAATTTTATTATAATCTCTTGGAGGACCTCATGCATACCTGACGTGTAATAAGAGCTCAATTAGTGTCTGTTTAATGAATGATCAATCAAGATGACCATGACAAATAAATCCTCCAATATTTCAGGGGAAGATTCTACCATTTAATTTTTTAACACTTAAAGGCATGTTGAATCTAACTCCTAACTACATCTTGATTTCTTCTTTTATCTTTATTTTTAATCTTCATTTTCATTTTTCTTTTATTCTTTACCAATGTCTTTTCTGTGGTATCTCCATCACACCATCTTTTACAATTAAATTCTAGTTAATTCATTTTCAAACTATATATCATTCTTTTTTTCAAACAATATTACTTTGGGTTTATCTTGTATATATTATACATATATTTATTCAGTTTTTCCAGATTAATGGAGTGAATGAGTTAAAAGGCATTTATTAAGTAATTACAATGGGCCAGGCACTGTACTAAACTCTCCAGATATGTTATAAAAGCAATATATACCCTATCCTTAAAGATCTGTTCTAATAACAGAAGATACCTAGAGACGAGCAGGATAGTTTCAGAAAAAACTGGGAAGACTTACATTAACTGATGCAAAAAAGAGAACAGCAATATTGTAAAGATGATCAATTAAAAAACTGAGCTACTCTGATCAAGACAATGATAAAAGACAATTACAAAGGACCAATGATGAAAAATGCTATCCACTTCTAGAGAGAACTTCTAAGTTTGAAGATTGAAATATACTTTAACTTTATTTTTCTTGTTTTCTGTATATATGCTTTCTTTTGCAACATAGCTAATATGGATATATTTTTTGCATTAAAAATTATGATACTTAGAAAGGACTGATAGCCAGGGAGGAATGTGTTTTTTTTTCCTTTTGCAAAGTAACAGAGGTGGTGGGTGGAATCAAAAGACAATTGAATAAAAGATTCTTTCTAGACTCTAGAAGGTGGAGGAAGAAAGGATATGTACTCGATGGCATGGCACGATGATAGCTGGAAAACAAATGGTAGATTTGGGTCATATAGGGAATGGAGAACTCTCTTTAGCAAGGGACCTACAGTTCCCTTTGGAAGGGATTGATATAAGAGGCACAGGACAAGGGAGAGCAGCCAGGGCAGATATATGAACTCTTTGGGGGTAGATATTGTTTTATTTTGGACTCTGTTACCCACATATCTAGCACAGTGCTAAATCTATAATAGGTGTTTCAGAAATATTTCTTTGATTGACAGGACATCTTACTCTTTTCCTCCTCAATACTTCTTAGCTTTACCTTCGTTGCCTTAAGTACACCTAAAAACCACAAAGCAATAACTGGATGAGTTGTAATTCCTGGGCAAAATGTTGTTTTCATACTTCACCACAACGTACATGCTTCCTGTCTTTCTGGCATGACGATTCTGTCACCTCACTAGCTCCTCTCTCTCTTACTTTTATTCTGTTCCCTCTATGGACATTCTCAAGGATAGAGTGCAGTATCCCTGTTATCTTTATAGATCCACATACTTATTCAAATCGCTATTACTCATCTCCTAAAAAATAAGGTGAATAATAGAATGAGGCTTCGTGAAGCCATACATCAAGAAGAAGGTTTTATAGTTTTAGTGTTGCTTACAAATCAATTCCTTCGAGTTGGTCTGCCATTAGCAGCTTTTAAGATTGCCTCAAGCTGTGTCATTCACGGCTGTTTTGACACATTAATGCACTAATGGTATGTACCAGCTGACATAACTTCTCTTAAGCACGATTACAATAATTATTAGGCCTCTTGGATGAGACGTGCAAAGTTACCAAAGGTGACAAAGAGTATGTAAATACTCAAATATTCCTCAAGTACCCACTTAAAATTGTCAGTGAATAATTAAGAAACTACAAACACACTGGGAAGGAGAATTGTCTACAGAGAACCCCCAAGAAAACACTTTGAATGAAGAGAGACAGGAGCTCAGAGCTGATAGCAGAGGCACTCAAGTACTCAATTTCTTTTTATAAAACAAGGTTAAAAGTCACAAGGCGATGAAACATCATCCATCGAGTCCACGGATTACTGGCAGTTTTAAATTAAAATGAGCATACATTTGAGAGGAGCATAATGGAATGACTTGTTTTTAAAATTATTCACCTTTTCGTGAGGGTGAGGGTGAGGGGAATAGACATGTGAAGTTTCTTTTTATATGACAAAGACACATTAAGGTAAATGCATTGATGGAGTCTGACCTTGATAAGACCAAGTGATTTTAATTTCCCCAAATTAATGTACTGTGTAACAGCTTCCTAGCTGATCTCTCTGCCTCCGCCTCTCCCTTGATCACACAAACACCTGAAAGACTGATTATCCTCAAATATCATTTTCATCATGTCCCCACTCTTTGAAAGCATAAAATGCTCTGGAGGAGGGGGGCATGTTGGACATGAAATCCAAGTTTTTCTGACTGGATTTATATGTTATTTGCCAATATCAGATAGGGCACACTTTTACCCAATGAAAATGAACAATTTCACTTCTCTCCCCTGCTCAGCAGTAATTCCACTTCCCTACTTTTCTTCCAGATGAAAGAAACCACTTCATTGGGTTTGTATCATCACAGATTTAGATCTGGGAGTTAACAAATTCAACCCTTTCATTTTACAGAGGAGAAAATTGAGTATTGGAGAGGTTAGGTGACTTGACTTACTAGGTAGTATAGAGGACAGAGCACAGCACTGAGTCTGTAGGAAGGACTTCAGGTAGGAAGACCTGAAATCCAACTTCTAGGTAACACATTTAACCTCTTTTTGCTTCAATTTCTTTAACTATAATATGACTGATAATAGTACTTACCTTCCAGGATTTTTGCAAGGATCAAATGAAATATTATTTATAAAATGCTTAGCATAGGACCTGGTACATATTAGGTATATAATAAATGTTGTGGGTTTCCCCTGGCACACAGCTAGTAAAAGTCTGAATCTGGTTTGAATACTTGATTAAGGGTACTGCTCAATCAACTTGAGTTTAGAGAATAGTGAGTCATTAGGATTTTGATGCTATCTTCCTACAGATTATATAAACAGACTCCTTGTTTCTCAAAGAAGATGGGTAAATCTTATTGATTTGGAATGAATAATTTGGTTTGGTTTGTTATAGGGGAAAAAACAGCAATGTTACTTTTTTCTGAACCTATTAAAAATGGATCAATAACAAACTGAAAGGGGAACATTTCCACCTCCCTGCCTTTTCAGAGGACAGCAATCAAGATGATTTGGGTCATAGTTTGATGCTCAATCTGGGTACATCTATTTCAAAGGTTTCTATGTTATTTAATGAATGAAACAAATGATAAGTTGGGATCTGAAATGCATTTTTTCATTGTGCTGCATGACAAACTAAAAGCTTTCCAAAAGTGACATGGGTGTTGTGACAGATTTCAGATTTGAATCTTGGTCCTTTGCCTCTAAATCCAAAGCTCTTGGCACTTCATCACACAGTTCCCATTGGCTTTTGAGTTTTCTATCAACAAGTAGTTAATAAAGTCATTTGTCTTAACAAAAATTTCTTTATTTCTACTTTGGATCTAGTTCTGACCAATAAAGAATTGGATAAGAGAGATGGGAATATGGGAAATAAGTAACTGTTACTTAGTCATACTCTTCCTGCCAGAGAAGGAGGAGAAAAATGGGCATAGTGACTGAAGACTTTGGAAGAATGTTTTTCAAAGATAGCAAAATGGAAGCTTCCAGCTCAGTTCAGTTCCCTCAAGAACCATAAAAAATAGCATCAAATTAGGCAAGTTAACAGAGGAATGAATGACAAATAGAATGATAAATTAATAAAATAATCAGTGAGGTAATCTCCATACCAGTCCCAAAATAAAATTTAAAAGATATAATAGAAAAGGAGAAAAATATACTGTAAGCTTCATATCTGATACAATGCCAAAACCAAGATTCACTCTTACCTCTTGATGGTAATCCTTGCCTTCTCTGTTGAATATAAGATTTTTGGACCAGTTATGGACTGAATTCAGGCATATCATCCTAGGTCACATGGAGAGCAAGTCATTCAGAATGTGGGCAGTAGGAATAACCCTGAGACTACCAAGACTTCAGCTCAGATAAAGGGAATAGGATCCTTACCTCAGCATTCACAAGCAGGCAGATGGTGCAGGAACTCAACCTGGATTAGCCTCCTAGTTCAAGATTCTGGCAGAGAAAACCATGATTTCAGCCTAGCTACCATACCCCTGACTGCAGCAAGGTACATAGCACAAAGATTATGATTCCAAGTCCATCTGCCCCATCCAGAGCATTTAATTACCATTTTGATGTCCCAAACGATCTAAGAAGCTACAATTAGCAAAGCTGGTTGACTTCCCAACTTCCAACAAGAAATCAGATCTCACTATGGTTACTGGAAACCGTCCAATCCTACACTGAGTCCTTCCAATGTACTGCGCTGATAATAATTTCAAGAAATAAAAGTCAATAAATTAAAAATAAGGGTGTTCTTTGTCATCCACTCCAAGTGGAGAGACTAAAGAAAAAGAATGACAGAAGAAAATCCCAAATGTAACGAAGAAGTATCAGGAAGTTAAGGAAACCGAAGGTAAAATTCCAATGTATAGAGAACTCATTGAACGATATGAATATTTAAAGGATAAAATATGAAGGAGAAATACATTTTTCCATAAGATCAATGTGTAAGGTTTTTTTGTTTACTAAGCATGTATATTATAAAGATCTTTTTTTTGGTTTATGACAAGGTTGAGAAGTGGGAAGGAGAGCAAATATATGCTTGTTAATTGAATATATGTGTGTGTGTGTGTGTGTGTGTACTGCCATATAAAAACCCTTTAAAAGATAGGCTGGAAGCAATTGGAAGTTCAGTATAATCAAAACATCAATGGCAATACTGAGGGAAATCTCTGGTGAAATGTTCCATCAGGTTGTCCTTGATTCATATGTATCGATCATTTGTATCAATAATTTGGACAAAGGTATAAACAACAAATATTCTATGTATAGATTACACAAGTTTGGAAGCAATAGCTTACACATGACTGACAAGGGGATAAAAAAGATTTTAATAGACAATGGACCCAAACTAATAGCATATAACAAGTAGCTGTGAAAGGTCTGGTGAATTCTAATATCAATAATGTTAACAATAAATAGCAACAAAGACAAGCAATCTTAGGCTTCATAAACTAGAAGCAAAGTTTCCAGAGCATGCAAGAAAATCATCCTTATATAAATACTTGGTCAGACCACACCAACTTGTTCAAGAGAGAGTCTGACCATCAAGGAAAGACACCTACAAATTTCATACTTAGTTGGAGATACTGAAATGTTTAGGCTGTCCTAGAGAAAAAGACTTATGAGGGACATGAAAATCATCCCTAAGAATTTTGAAAGGGTTTCATATGTAAAAGGGTTTCAATTTTGCCTTTGGACCAAATGGGCAGAACTATGACCAACTGACGAAAGTTTTAGAGAGGCAAATTTGGCTCTACATAAGCAAATACAATTAGCCATGTCCAAAAATGGAATGAGCGAGCTGCTTTAGAAAGTAATAGATTCCATATCAACATAGACCTAGAAAAAATAAGAAGCAGCAGCTAGATAACAACTTCTAGGGAATAGCCTAGAAGTGGCTCCTTTTCAGGTATAGATTATACCAGCAAACTCATTCTCTTCCAACTCTTGAGATTCTGTTATCTTTCCCAGATCTCATATATATTTCACTATCTTCATTTGCATTTTATTATTTTCATTTTTCAAGTATTGTTACTATTAGGATTCTTACAAGGTGCCAAGTCAGTGGAATTGATGAGGTAATGATTCTCTAATTTACATGTATTTAGTACTTACTATAGTTCCACAAGATTCACACCTTTAAGAGAGCATATAGAAGGAGGAGCTCTCAGGGCCAAAGAAGAGAAGCCCACTAGAAGCTCATTTGGAGGAAGCTAGAGGCAGAAGCTGGCAGAGGCAAGAGACTATCGGCAGGAGCTCTCGGAATCAAGGAGAGAGAGAGGCCTCTAAGAAAGACTTAAAAGGAAGCAATAAAGGATTTGGACTTTAACTCCTGGCTGCACTTGTGATTACTGAACTGAAAGGAAGGCTGCTCCCAGAAACCCCCCACGAAACCTGCTCCCAGAGAAGATTACATTTTAGAGGAGAACATTACTGTTAGAATATCTAGCATTTATTTAGAACTTTCTGATTTACAAAATTTTTTCTCTTCTCTATGTGTTTATGTGTGTGTGTGTGTGTGTGTGTGTGTCTAACACACACACACACACACACACACACACTTAGGTACATATCTCTATCTTACCATCTATTTATATCTAGGAGGCAACTAGGTGATTCAGTGTATAAAGCAATGAGTCTGAAATCAGGAAGACATGAGTACAAATTTAGCCTCAGACATATTTTCTATGTGACTCTGGGCTACCTATTTAACTTTTGTTATCTTAATACACTGAAGAAGAAAATGGGAAACCACTCCAGTATCCTTGCCAAGAAAACTCCCTGAACAGTATGGGTCATGGGGTGATAAAGGGTTGGACACAAATTTGTAACAATAAATATATATAGCATTTGATTCCCACAACAACCCTGTGGGGGTAGGTGTTATTATCCCTATTTTGTGGATTTTTATGAGAAAACTGAGGCTGGGAAAGTTTAAGTGATTTGATCTAGGTAGAACTCAAACTCAGAACTTTGTGACTTCAAGTCCAACCCTCTATTAATTGCTTCTTGTGTTGATGCTTCCCCAAAGACAGTCATTCATTCATTTATTCAAATAACATGATAACTTTAGGTAGGACTGAGTCTCTATCCTCACAGAGGATAAAATAAATCCCAGGTAATGAGAATACCCAATGTTAAGTGCCTCCATATATTGTAGAGCTGATAAGTAATATGAACAAATAGGAGAATGAATCATGTTCAGGGCAGCCCAGTTCTGGTGTTCTGGTGGGTATGGATACAAAGGACCTCTGACGGTCTGAGTTCCAATTCCAACTATGCCATTTATTCCCTTGTGTAATACAGACAAGCCATTTATTCACTTTAGGCATTATTTTCCTAATCTGTAAAATAAGTGGGTGTAAATCGTATGTTTTCCAAACCCCTTCTGGGTTGAAATTCTATGACTCCATGTTAAAGGAAAGATCCCTGCTTTTATTAGGGAGAGAGAATATTTCCATAATCAATAAAATGATGTACATTTATTAAGCACCTATTCTGTGCCAAGAACTATGCTAAGCACCACCATAAATCATAACCAGTGTGAGGCAGAATAGACTAACTGCTCAGTGAATGGTACATATAGAAAAAATTCTGGAAAAGAATGATCATTGAGAGCTGGCAGTGTCAATGAAGGCTTAATGAAGGTGAGGACTTTGATAAACGAGAAGAAATGATAAAAGCATTCCAGGAAAACTAAACCAGGATTTTTCAAGATGCATACAATAAGTAGACCAGTTGGACAGATTGAGGGTTTAGAGAATAGCAGTTAAAAAAAAAAAAAAAAAAAAAAAAAAAGCTGGAAAGAGCCTGGAAAAGGCCAGAATGAGGAAATCCTTAAATTCCAAGATAAGGGACTTTCTCTTCTAGGTATTATTATTAAATTACAGGCATAATATCTACAAGGTAGAAAGCACTCAGAAAAAAATTTGTAGGATGAATGAACATACAGGCAACAAAGAAACATTGATAATTTAGTCTGGGAGTTACATGGGGCAGATTTAAAATAGGAGGAGAGAAGCATCTAGGAGACTTTTATAATTTTCTAGGTATAAAGAGACATGAGACCCTTAAGTTCTTATTTCTTTTCTATAAAAGGAAGGCTAAAAAGTCATAGCATCAGGGAAAGGAAGCAATACTGGAAAAGAATACATTATAGGGAGCCCAAGTTGTAAGTAAGGGAAAAATAAAATCTTGGTCTTTTGATATCATAGCACACTGTGATTACCATGATGACTGGAATGAGAGTCTCTCTCATGCTTCTCTTAGAAGAATCAATAGCCTCTAGTGACAAGTTGCAAAGTGTAGTTTTGTGAAGACCATGTATTTTAAAATCAGCCGGCATCAGGAATTCAGGTTAGGGGAAAATCATCAATCTTTATTTTCAGTGAAGAAAGATCAGAGGTGGAAGAGAATCGGCAATAGCAATGTGTGCAGCTGAGTCAAGAAGCTAGCTAGACCAGCAGCCACAAGACCAGCAGTTACCAGAATAGAACCCAGGCCCAATCTCCCCCAGCCTCTCTTCCTGTCTTTCTACCTCCACCCACCAAAATCGTCATTTCCTATACAACACATCAGGACTTGCACAGAGAGTGGGTGGGGGCCATTCTTTATCCAAGAATGTATATTAATAGAGTATAGTCTAATTACTATTTAGCCTCACATGCTTGGGACCTCAATGCATCAACTCAAGCCTCAGCCCATTACATAATTTGGTCTTAACCAAGTAATGATTCCTTCTTTGAACCCTTCTTCTTACCTGTAGATGTTCATGAAAGACAGAAAACTAAAATCCTAAGCACCTGTGGAACTTTTACAAGAAAACCAGAAGCAACTGAGGTATTACCCTCAGAATTCATCTTCTACAATTAAGTTAGACTCTTGTAAATTTCCCCTGCGTATCACTGGTTACAGAATTTTTCTCCACTTACTGGCCTAGAATAATATGAAAAACTACTGGGCTCCACTAAGATAGTTTTAGCTTCACACTCTAGAGAGGACAGCATTTCAGCAAAGTGATTTACAGTATTTCTGCCTCACAGATCTATAATGAAATTTAATTAATTTTTAGTGGCACAATGATATCTGTAGGTGAAAGTAGTTATAAAAACAAAGATTTCCAATGCTGGGAACTCTCCCAATTAGATAGCTAACAGTTAAAGCCATTGTACTTAATGTTGCTTTAGAAAAAAGTAATGGAAGGTATGCAATCAATATCCGCTAGGATATGGACAGTTAGTTATAAATATACAAGATGACTATGAGAAAAGGATAAGAAGTTAAGAGTACTTTTCAAATATTCAGTAAAAATAGCAATAACTCATTAATAATGTTAATAATAATCAACATAGGTAGGACTTTAAGATTCGCAAAGTGCTTTCTATATATTAGGTTAATACTAGGATCATTTATCCTCATTTTACAGATTGAAAAACTGAAAATTCATGGGATACAATAACCTGACAAGGTTATCAAAGTAGGGGTTATCCTAACAGGAATAATATTTGTTGTGACAGAACTTTATATGCGTGAATTAGAGTTGTGATTTAATAAGCTTGTTTAAAGTCATTCAAGCATCAGTTTAAAAACTGCCTGTGGACATTTTTTCATATAGAAGTAAAATAAATTTAAAAAAATTATTCCAGTAAGTATGAAAGTAAATCTATATAGGCAATCTGTCTATAAAAACTGGCATTTATATAATGTTTTAAGATTTGCAAAAAACACAAATCTAATCTCGTTAGATTCTCCATGAATTGTACTATTTTCATTCCCATTTTACAGATGAGAAAATTGAGGGCAACATACCAGAATCACACAAGTAGTAAGTTTCTGAGGTAAGATTTGGACTGAGGTTTTCCTGACTCAAAGTCCAAAATTTCTAACCACTATGCCACAAAGTTATTCTTTGAAATATAGATATTTTCCTATTGACAAAATTGCAAATTCAGTTGACTCTCTACACATGCTACGATTCGCTCTCTCAATGAAGTGAAGAAGTCACCATTACCTTTCAGTTGATGTCTATTCCTTCAATAAGCTTCAAGCTGTTTTTTTTTTTAACCTCAAAGAAATAAATATTAGCCAGGGGATTCTTTCTGACATCTTTAAACAGGATGGAGGAAGTTAGGGAAGAGATACCCTTAGGCACACAAGATCTGCCACAACTCTTAAGCCCCAGTTATCTTCAACATCTGGCTATAGAAATGCTGAAATGATTTGGGGCCAGGTCTTCCTGGAACTGAACTGAAGCCAATTTCTTCAAGTTTTTTCCTAGACCTAATACGTTTTTATTTTTAAGTCAAATTTGTATGTGTATGTGTTTCTCACCATGATGCCAGATAACAGAAAATATACAATACAGAGTTTTCGTTTCTCATCTCAATTTCTAGAAATGGAAAACTATTACAATGAAAAAATTAATTTTTCCTATTCATTGTTCAATAGCTGACTCACTTACATTAAGTGATTCCATGGAGCTCCTGAATTGGCAATAGGAAATGCTGACTGACAGCAGAAAACCTGAGAATTATTATCACATTATCATTATTACTTTGTCTAAGAAGACAGTCAGGATGTCCTGGGAACATCACAAAAATAAAGTACACTGACTAGGGTAGAAAAAGAGGAAAAGAGAGAGAAGAGGAAAAAAAAGAGGACAGGAGAGGAGGGGAAAGGAAAGGAGAAGAAAAGAGAAGAGAAGGGAAGGGAAGGAAGGGGAGGGAAGGAAAGGGAAGAGAAAAGGAGAGAAAATTAATATAATATGTCTTAAAGACAGGAAATAATCAATTGTAGATATAACAATCAGCATACACCAACAGTTCATTCTGAAGCCAGTTTCTGGACCATTTAGAGAAATGGTAGAAGTCTGAACCAAATGAGAATAATAGATGAAGATAGGAAGTCATTACTTACAATCACAATAGCTCCAACCACAAATTTTTAAATAAGTTGTCTTGGAGTTGACAATTTGTGGAATAGACAAAAGTTGATATTTGCTATCATAATTTCTATGAAAAAACACATTTATTTGATTTTTTTAAATCAATACAGCACGGAGTATAACAGAGATTAGAAACTGCTTTATCCAGCTGACATATGATGTCCTTATCACATAAAGATATTATGGAACTTCTAGTGGGAAGAGCACCAGGCCTGGAGTCATGAAGATTTAAGTTCAAATCTAGCTTTAAACACTTACTATCTATGTGACTACAGGCAATTTCTGTTTGCCTCAATTTCTTCATCATAAAATGGGAATGTAAGTGTACCTATCTTCCAGGGTTGTTCTGTGGACCAAATGAAATAATAATTTCAAATTACTTAGCAAAGGGCCTAGCCCATATTAAATGCTACATAAATGTTAGTTATTATAATGAACAGAAAGAAGAGGCAAAAGCAATACTCATTTAATCAGAAAGGAGGAATATGAAAGATGATGAGCAATATTGCCTTAGAAAATATTTAAAAAATTAATTGAGGAGAAAGCAAATATCGAGTTCTTTCCATGAGGTCAAATTAGACTAGTTCATCTCAAAAATATTTGTAGATTAAATTAAAAGATATACAAAATGGCACATATCTGAAAATATTTCCAAAGCAGTCAGCTATCAGTGTTAAAAGTGAAACAATCACATGTTCTTAGATATATCTATGCTAGATAAACCTAGATATTTATGCTAGAGGAAATGTCATTTTAAATACTGATCTTTTATCCTCTCTCCCCAAGAGGGAGGATAATTAATTAATCAACAAGAATTTATTAAGTTCTTACTTCATGTCAAGATGCAAGAATATAGTTTTGTTTACAAATTAATGAAAATGAATATCAGTCATATCTAAGACCACAAAAAAAAAATGGTACCAACCCCAATAGGCCTCCCTTGGAGATGTGTATCATTTTAATGAAAAACAATGCTTTGATCAGACATGGTAAACATTTAAATATAATACCATTATACATATATACATATAATATTGAACTGGGAAACTGAGGACTTCTCAGAATAAGACTCAGCACCAAGGACTTAATCATTAAGGTTCTGGGAAGGACAACAAAGACTTTGCAACAGAAAACATTTAAGAGATAAATGCTTAGAGAAGACTCTGACTAACTATTTAATGGACTAGAGATATTAGAGAAGTCTACAAACTGGCTAATCTCTGTTGATTGAGAAAAACCTGAGGTAAAACCAAGTCTCCTTAAGTTATTTTAGAAACCTCTAACTCCTCTCCTTAGAAGCAGAACAGACTTTTCTTTCTTTTGAAACAGGTATTGCTTAACCAAGACCCTACTGCCACAAAAGCCCATAAATATATTTATATATTCCAGAGACAAATAAAGGAATAAAAGTCAAGTTTGCCAATGATTTTAGGAAGATTAACAGGAAATGGGGGGGGGGGGCGAATACTTTCTGTAATTTTTTTTTCTGACCATTTAAATTCTCTCTCAGCTTTTGTGAAACCAGCTCTCCTTTCTGAGACTCCAGTGAGTGGACTGTCCACATCTCAGGAGATTCTAATAAAGCTTCTGTTCTTCACTCTGAGATATCTCTCAGTATTTTGAATTAGGGGTCGGTATCCCACACAATATCATTATATATAAATATAAATAATAAATATAAAACAATTCTTCTTGGGTACAAGTTAGCAGATATTATGGCTCCGACCATTTTCCTAGGGATATCAAACCGGAAAAGGGAGAACTCATCAAAAACCTGTCCTATCATGTTAGTGGGGAACCTCAACCTGTTGTTAGTATTAAATGACACACTTCTAAAGCATTCTCTCTTGTCATTGAATCATCAAGTTGACAATGGCTTCAAAGTTCCTCTTTACATTCCCTTAATATTCTCTTTTGCAATATTCCCACAAGTAATCATCCTACCTTTTCTTGAAAACTTCCAATAAAGGAAAATTTAATAATACCAAAATAATCCATTCCATTTTAATAGTATTAAATTAGAAAAAGATTTTTTTCTTCATATCAAGGAGATATCTACTCTTCTGTTTTGCCCTCTGGGATAAAACAATAAATCTAATCCATAATCTATAAATAATACCTCAAATACTTTAAAGGCAGCTATCAAATCTCCCCACCAAGCATTGTTTCTTTTGGACTATAAATATCTTCAATTTCTTCAGTTCATCTCCATATCTCATATTCTCCCTTTCCTGATCTCCATCCTATAGATTGTACTCCATAGATATAAGATAGATAGATAGATTCAATAAAAAATCCATTAATATCATAATATATTTTACCTTAATGTACAAAATGTGGTAGCTAAGTGGCACAATGGATAAAATACTGGGCTTGGAGTCAAGAATACATCTTCCTGAATTCAAATCTCACTTTCAGATATTTAGGAGTTGTATGACCCTGGGAAAGTTACTTAATCCTATTTGCATGAGTTTCCTCATCTATAAAATAAGCTATAGGAGGAATTTGAAAACTACTCCAGTATCTTTGCCAAGAAAACCCCAATCAGTTCACAAAGAGTCAGACATCATTAAAAAATGGCTACAACAAAACAAAAAAATTAAAACACTTTTTAAATGCTTTTGTTATCATCTATATAGTTATTACCAGTAGATGGAGTTTTCTCTGGGAAAATGGGGAAAAAAGGAAGCCTGTACATATTTTGTAATATGAACCAATGGAAAGAATATTTGTATCATTGAGATCACAGATAACATTAAATTGTTAAAATAACAAGCTATTCAAATAGTCGTTCTTTCTTGCCAGTTTTTTCTGCCTGCTGCTAAAGTGTAAATTAAGATATAATTTTTTATTTATTCATAGAAATGACGAAGAGCTATTTCCTAATCTAGCTAGTATTTATGTAGTATTTTAGTGTTTGAAAAAAACATTTTAAAAAAAATCTCATTTTTATTCTCCCAGCAACCCTGAGTCTTATGATCTCCATTTTACAGATCCAAAAACTAAAGCAAACAGAGGTTAAATGACTTCTCTAGGATTATACAGGTAATGTATAATTTGAACATTGGTCCTCTATCCACTATACAATCTACTAGTTTGAATTTTAAGTTGAAATTATTGTCAGTCAATATACATTACACAATGTATATTAGAATGCATATTATAATGCTCATGTGTTTTTGATGTTAAAATACATAACAACTAGTTATTGATTAAAAATAAGCATAGAAAAGTGAACAGAGAACCATCTTCAAAGTCAACAAGACCTGGGTTGATGTCCTATCTCTGATAAACTGGTTGTGAGACACTGGGCATGTCATCTAACTTCTCACTGCTTTGGGCAATTTTCTATGACTATAAGATGTAGTTTAACTGGTAATAGGGGATAGAGTGCTAATCCTAGAGTAAAGAAGTTTTGAGTTCAAATCTTGGCTTAGACACTTAATAGCTGTGTGACTTAGGAACCTTGCTTAACCTCTTTCTGCCTTAGTCTTCATCTGATAATTGGTTATAATAATAATTTCTATCTCCCAGGGTTGTTACCAAAAAAAAATAACAAGTACATAATTTTGAAAACTGAAAACACTATGTAAATGCTTTTATTATCATCTCTATTATTATTGCCAGTAGATGGAGTTTTCTCTGGGAGTTCTATACACTAAAGAACAGCTCTATTTGTTTTTCTTTTAAGTGTATCATAGAATTAAAGCTGAAAGGGACCTCAGAGGCCGTATAGTCCAATTCCAATTTTAGAGACAGGAAAATATTATGATATACTCAGGGTCACTCAGTAGGAATCATCAGAAAGTGAATTTAATCACTCTCATTGCTGTGTTCCACTGATGGTGCAAATATGGGTGGAATGTGCTTCATTCAACTATTTTCGTAAAATAATTTGCATAACTTGCTGAGAGAAGACTATGAAATGACTCAATTACCATTCTAAGTGATTGGAGCATTTTTGTGAGGATGCTAGTACATGCTGCATATATTTGCATAGCATATACTTGTGTTACAAGGATTAAATTAAAACATGACAGACTTTGAAGATAAGATCAAACATTAGGGATCAAAACAATATAATGCTACACTGGCTGGCAGAGGGAGATTCTGGGCCTATCTATGGTAATCTCTAAAAAGACAAGAGACAATATTCTCTTAGATATCCCAGATCAGGAGAGTCAAGTTGGGGGCCATAAAACTGAGCATAGGAATCCCTGTAGGCCACATATTGACTTATTTAGATAACCAAGATATTAACATTATCTTTTTTTATCGAATGTTTATGAGCACACAACAATTTCTAACATTGTTTACTCTCTTGCCAAAAAAATTGATGAATATTGATGAAATACAAGACGAAGTTACTTTTTCAAAAAAATTCTTGATTCTTATGAAATCACTCTGTAGAGCAAGACAGTGAAATGATTTCTCCTTTAGGTCTAGATCCTTCAGGTGTCAATTTGGCAACAGGAGGATTTGATTATGATGTTAAATTTTGAGATTTTTTAGGGATAGATGCTTCCCTTCCAGCTTTCCAATTTCTTCAATCCTCTGATTGTAACCAAATTAAGTCACTACAATACATCACAGAAGATGTGATTATTGTGGTGTCTAGAACTTTCAGGCCAAAAGATTTGACAGAATTGACTTCCTATTGATGTCATATGTGAAAGGATATCAGTATATTGTGGACAAGACTAGCACCAAGGGTCATACAGCAAGCTTAATACAGTTTCTGACATCCCCAAAATAAAGGAACAAGTTTTGACTTATTCAAATTATGTAACTGTGTGAAGCTAAGAAGTAGAAGTGATTTAAAAAAAAAAGTGATTAAACCGAGAACAATTAGAGGGGGAAAAGTTATTCCATTACTTTTATATAGAGCAGAGCTGGAAAGTTCATTGCAGCTGGCTGCCAGGATGGAAAATCCAGATATGGGACAGAACTATCAACATAAGTTAAGGACATTTAAACTTTCTTTAAAAAACATACCTAACCTTAATAAGACAAATACAATATTAAATGTAATGAAAGTGAATTCACTGAATTTAGTTTAAATTTTAACCTGTATTAATTTGATTAAACATTGGACCTTTATAGTAAACACATGTCAATAAGCTTTTCATCCCATTACTTATAAACAAAGAATAAGGCAAAATTTAAGGTGTGATTAAACAAAATATTAAAAAATATATACACAAAACATTCCTGTTTTCATCAATGAACTACAAAAAATATTAATTAGTGATTTTCCCATTTTTTTATAATTATGTGAATAATTTTGGCCTCCTTTACATTCTGCCTTAGATTTAGGCTTTCATCCAAAGAGAACTGAGAGCCATATCTTATGCCTATAGATCCATGTTGGAAAAAGTATATGGCCATATAGAGAAGGAAATTCTATTCTACTTTTTTTTCTTAATAGTAATGTCAAGACACTTTTCTTTAATTATTTCTTGTATTATTGAATCCAAATTCCTTTTTCTTAGTCATACCTTTCAAATAGTTAAATTATTTTTGTTTTCTCTGTTGTTGTTCTTATGAAATGTCTCACATTTGCTTTTTTTTCATTCTTAACATTTAGTTCTATTATTTCTTGATCACATATGTTTTCCTGGCTTCCCCTTGTTCTTTTCTACTTTACAAAGAGTCATCTTCTTCCTTACAACTCTGGATCTAGAAATTTGGTAGGCTTTCTTTTCAGTGTTGTCTTGTTTTATTCTTTTATTTTTCCTCAATCTCTCACTTGATTTTAAAAATCTTTTTTGATTGTTTTCTGAATTCTTTTTGGACAGAGACCTATTTAATATTTCTCTTGGAGATAGGAGAGGTTTTTTTTTTATTTCAGTATCCTCTTTTCAAGATGAACCCTGCCTCTTCCATATTCCCATAGTTACTTTGTTTGAAGTTGTGTTGCTTGAGCATGAAAACTTGTTTCCAGGATTTTGTTCTTGGAATTTTATTTTGTGATTTTCAGTATATTTGGTAAGATGAGAGATGTTCATTGGGAAAAAAAACTTACTTTAAAAAGAATGCCAATATCAGAAATCTGTACAATATTAAGCAATAAAGAACTGAAGGCTTCTGAGCGCAAAAATAGCCTTCTCTTGGTGGAATATTAGATTGATTGCTCAAGACAATGAAGGATAAATAGAGAAGAGAGGAAGGTGTCCAATATTATAGAATAGTTGGGAAGGGCCTACACTAGAGACAATTTCATTAGAAGAGAAAGGGTGGTGTCCAGGAATGATATTCCAAAAGCAGAAAAAGGAAGACTCAGTAACTGATATAAGTTGGGTGAGATAGCCTGTTGTTCATTCATTTCTAACTCTTTGTGACCTCATTTGGAATTTTCTTGGCAAAGTTGTTTGCTATTTCTTTAACTCAGTTTATAGATAAGGAGACTGAGGCAAAAAGGGTTTTTGTAGAGGGATGAAACTCTGAAAATATGTGCTTGAATCAGACAACAAAACACTTAAGGCTAATTACCTATTCTATGTGAGATAACAGCTCAATAAACATATATTTAGATAAGATGGTGATGTGATGGCTCTCCTCACCATTGGTGCTTGCTGAATGTGTGGTGGTGAGGTAATCATAGGCAAGGATTGGAGGGCAGAGGGAGAGAGATGAGAGTCACTTGGCTGCAGGATGACGAGGAAGGAGGCTGGAGACTCTGGAATCCAGAATCCAGGATACATCTTTGGCAAGCCACGTGGCAGCTTGCCTTCCTCCTTCACTTCTCCCTCTAAAGACTAAGAACTTTGACTGATCCTGACTCTGACTGGTCCTGAGACCCTCCAGAGAGCTAGCTCAGACATTATATTTGGCGCCCTATAGTGGACTAAGGACCTGCACACAAAACTCAATCATACTTTCAGTGAATAAGTCCCTGTGACCAGGAAGTAGGTTGAGCATTAAAACAGAGGTGCAGGAAACTTTGTTAAGAGCTGAAATGGGGCAGATACTAGGAAAAGAACCTCTCCCACCCCAATCCCCAACTTGAGGGAGCTCTATAGAAAGCATATTAGGTTAATAAAGAAGCAAGGTTTGCTTGTAACTTGGGAGCAGATCGGTGGACTCTTGGAAACATTAGAATGCATGTCCCCTTGGTTCTTCAAGGAAGAAGAAATAGAGGCAGACAATTAGAAATTAGTTGGAGAACAACTAAGTAAATATTACAATGATAATGGTACTGATTCAATTTCTAAGGAAGCATTCGATATATACAACATAATACAAATTGGCCTTAAAGAATCCCACAAATTCTAGAAAAAAGAAAAGTTTTAAGGAGAATAGCCAGACAAGGAATCATGAGGAGAAAGAGGAAGAGAAGGGGGATGGTGCTGATAAAATAGCCAAAAGGCATGAGGAGTTGAGTGAACTTAAAGGGTGTGGTGCTTCTCACTCTTACAGCTCAGCTGCACCTCTGCCTACACCTGAGCAGGCTCTAGATCCTCCCCCATCAACTTCACCTTCCTGAGTGGAGGGAGGAAGAAGAATGGGAGAAGCAGTGATACTACTAGTACCTCCCACTCAGCAACACCCCCCCACCCCAGACTTGATTGCAAAAGGCACTACTTAAAGCCAAAGTGGAAGGGCATAATATAGCTGATTTGAGAATAGAAATGTATCCTATGATTGAACAGCTTAACTCCTCAGGTCAAGAAAGGAGAAGATACACTTCTTTTAATCTAGAAATTATCAAAAATCTGAAAAAGGCTTGCACTCTTTATGAGTCTACATCATTTTATGTTAAGATATTATTACAGAATTTGGCTTAGGAAATTTTAACCCCTAGTTATTGGAAATCTATAGCAAGGACATACTTAGAACCTGGATAAAACTTCTTGAGTCTTTCTGAACATAGTGAACTCTGTAGGATACAAGGCCAACGAAATAGGCAAACTGGAGTTAATATTACAATTACCTGTGACCAACTAACAGGTGTAGGTCCTTATGTAGACACTTCAGCACAGATTAATTACCCCATAGCAACATATGAGCAAATTGCTTCTGCTGCAATTAAAGCATTGGGCATCCTCCCAGGAAAGCAAGATAGCAGGGAAGCCTTCAGGAAAATAGAGCAAGGTCCAAATGAACCCTTTGCTAATTTTGTTGGACGTCTGGAGACAACTGTCATACGAAGTATTGGTGAAAATGCAACAACAGAAATTATGATAAGACAAGTTTCTAAAGAAAGTGCTAATGAGGTTTGTAGAAGAATTATACTAGGATTACACAAAGATGCTCCTTTAAAGGAGATTATAAGATGCTGTGCCACAGTGGGCACAAACACTTTTTATACCCAGGCTATGATGCAAATTTCCCAAGATCCAAACATGGAAAGACAGGGTCCCTTTTGGCAAGGGACTTCTAGAGGGACTTGTCAATGCTTTCAGTGAGGTAAACTAGGGCATTTGAAAGCTCAATGTTGGCATAAAGACAGAGTGAGAAAATAGGTTGGGAAAACAAGACCCAAAACCCTATGTCCAAAATGCAACAGAGGCTTCCATTGGGCATCGGAACATAAACTGATTCAGGGAAATGGAATGGGGGGCCCAAGCCCAGGGCCTAAGGCAAAAAATACTTGGGGCATAATGGCAGCTGATGCTTCACCCAGAGAGCCTTTAAAAATTCAATACCCAGACATGATCAATCAATCAAGAAGCAACCTGATGGGAGAAAGGGATTACAATTGCGGAGAATAGAGTTATATGCAACTGGGACTACTGAAATATCCCCTGAAGAGGTGAAATCTGTTTGTCTCTAGCCTATGGATCTTTTGCCTCCAGGCACAGCAGGCTTGACCATTTCACCTCCTGAGAGTGCTTACAAAACAGTGTTCATCCATACACTGATGTGGGAAACTGGAGAATATATAGATACTATCTTAGAACTAATACAGGTAGACAATGTATGACTTATCAACCAGGAGAAGTAGTAGCATCAGGTTTACTAATACAAACTCCTAATAGGCTATCTGGTGATAGTTGCCCAATTCTGACTCCAAGCAACAGAATACAGGATTATATGGACAGCAGTTGTGACAGCTGACCATCCTATGCTTACTATCTATGCAAATGGCATATCATTGAAAGAGTTGGCAGACACAGGTGTGGTGCAGATCATACAGTCATTAGAGGTGGCAATTGGCCCAGTAATTGGCCAAAGATTAAGGCAGACACTTACATGTCTGGTGTAGGAGGATCAATAGCAGCTGAAGTTAGTGCTACCCCTTTGAGATGGACATTTGAAGGTAAAACAGGAGTTTTTACTCCTTTTACAGTTGAAAAAATCCTCATCAGTCTATGGGGAAGAGACATCTTACAACAGTTAGGATTACAAATGAGTACTTCAGTTTTTTTGGCAGGGCTGCTGTTAAAAATCTGCCAACATTTTCACCTGTTCCTATTCAATGGAAAACTGATATACCAGTGTGGATAAAACAGTGGCCCTTAGCTAGTGAAAAAAAATTCAAGCCTTATTAGATATAGTACAGGAGCAACTTGACCAAGGACACTTACAACCTTCTCTTAAGTCCTTGGAATTCCCCTGAATTTGTCGTAAGAAAAAAATCTGGAAAATGGAGGATGTTGACTGATTTAAGAAAAGTTCCATCTCCTACTCAGTTGCCTAGAGAATGGCCTCTTTGGGTTATAGACATTAAGGATTGTTTCTATTCTATTCCTCTGGATAAGAAGGATATGAAACGATTTGCCTTTTCAGTGCTCAGCATTAATTTATCTGAGCCTTATAAAGCATATGAATGAACGGTTTTGCCACAGGGAATGAAAAATAGCCCTCAATGTCTCATATGTATGTTTCTCATCTCTTTGAAAAGTCAGGGAGGGCGTGACCACCTGTGTTCTAAAACAAAAGAAAGCAGCAGAAGTAGAGCACAGGAACTCTGAAAAGGTATACTTGAATCAGACAGTTGAGTACTTAAGGCTAATTACCTATTCAATGTGAGATAATAGTTCTATATACATATATTTAGATGAGATGGTAATGTGATGACTCTCTTCACCATTGGTGCTTGCTGAATGTTTGATAGTGAGATAGGCAAGGATTGGAAGGCTGAGAGAGAGAAGTCAGAGTCACTTGGCTACAGGATGAGGAGGAGAGAGGCTAGAAACTCTGGATTCCAGAATCCAGGATACATCTTTGGCAAGTCACATGGCAGCTTGCCTGCCTCCTTCACTTTTCCCCCTAAACAACAAGAACTTTGATTGATCCTGACTGACTGATCCTGAAACCCTCCAGGGAGTTAGCCTGGACATTATATAAGTGACTTGAAGACAATTACATAGGTAGTAAGTCTTTGAGTCCAATTTGGAACATAGGAAGATAAATTTTCCTTATCTTAGTGCTCTATTCACTGCACCATTTTAGCTGGATAAGTCAAAAATGACTTCAGGTTTGAAAGTCTTAATTATTAGTAAGGTGATAACATGGCAATAGAAAATTTGGGTAGATTGAGATTTGAGATTAAAGAATTATCCAATTTTAACATGCTTATGTTGATAAGCCAGAAAGATAGCGAGGTAGAGATATCAAACATGCAGTTAGAACTATGGGACTATAATTCGGGGGACATTTGGAGAGGGGAAACAGAGGAAAGAAATATAGATTTGGGGACAATTTGCATATAGAGGTAAATAGAAATTACAGTGATAAATGAAAGCCAAAAGAATTGATGAGATTATTAAGGGAAAGAGCATTGAGAGAACATAAGAGCTGTGAATAGAAATATGGAGTATGGCTATGTTTAAAATGTGGGAGGAGAATGAGAAATCAGAAAAAGAAACCCAGAAGGAGAATTCAGACATGGCAGGAGATAAGAAAATTCAGTTGTCATATAAGGCAACAAAAGACAGGATATTGAGAAGAAGAAAATGATATACAATGCCTCAAGAAGTATGGAAATGGGGGGGGGAGGTGAAAGTCATTGGATTTCAAAATAATGAGGTAATTAGAAGGTAACTTTTAGTAGAGTGATAGAAATGGAAGCAAGATCACAAGTTGAAGAATGAATGAATAATGAAGAAAAGTATAGAAAGTTTCTCTAAGCCCTGGATATAGTACTATTTTAACAAAATAATAATAATAATAATAATTTCAGAAGAACATTTTAATTTAGTAAGGATATTCAATATCATATCATAACATTTAAGAATATGAATAAAATATATTCATTGCATACAAAAAATGTTCTCATTAAGCTGAATCTTTCTAAATAATTCTTGAATTTCATTAATCCAGTGTCCCATTGTCTCTACCAAACCTAAAATTCTCTATTTTAATAATGTAGACACATTCCGCAGAACCTGACCTCATTAAGGCACATTTTAGTGAAACAAATAATCTTTACAAACCTTTTAATGTGCATTCCATTTTCCTCCTGAACTATAATGAGTGTAATTAATCTGTATTAGATTTCAGCATGTCTTTTAAGAAGCACTCTACTCCATTTCATTTTCCTGATTTGAAGAAAAGCACATTTGCTCTTCTGGGTGTGGTGACAGAAAAGTCAGTTTTATTTTCTTTTGTAAGCTGGGTTCTGTCATCCAGAATTTGAACTTCCCATTGTTTTGTTCTTTATGGAATGTAATCATGATACAAAAATAGTCAAGGTAAAGCAACTGGCCAAAAATAAGGATGAAAATAATATTGATCTTGTTGGGAACATATTAAATCAAATGAAATTCTTTACTTTAATATCTTTATATTTCACTATCCATGAATTAAAAGGAATGGAAAATACATGCTTCAAATTTAATAAATTATAATGTGCCTAAAATACACAAAAAACTATAGGCATTAAAATAAATTTAAGTTATAATAATTGTCTTATGATCACTGGATTAAAAAAAACTTTGAAAAACTCTATTCATGTATAACAGAATTTCTATGCAAAAGGATAATTTAAAATATCCAATCTGAACTTAGATATTCAATTTTTATAATAATTTATAGAACTTTGATTTTTTTATTATTTGAAGTAAACTATGAAGTTCAGGAGAAACATGTACTACTAGAAAATGTAATTTTGTGATTCAACCTTCTCCAGAAACATAATCTTTATATGAAGATCAAGTACATATCAGCATATAATACATATAGAAGCAACTAATTCACTTTGGTGATAAGCTCATGAAGTCAGAGAAAGAGACCTATTTAGGTTTTTGATTTTATTTTTGTTTGTTTGTTTGTCTTCCCTAAGAGGACAGATTCTTCATGAATCTTAGGGGAAAGCGTATGTGTTTAAGAACATGGCTTCAAATGTACTCTCTCTCTCTCTCTCTCTCTCTGACATTTACTTCAACTTTAGAAATACTAAACAAACTCCATTAACTTCCAGAGTTAGAGCTTCTGGTTCATCCACTTCATTTTAGAAAAGAGGAAACTAAGATATCCCCATAGCCTGCAGGCACCTTATCCCTCTCTGTGCTTTCCAAGTGTATCACCCCTGCTGTGACCTGATTTATCCACCTTAGGGTATCACCCCCATTGTTAAACATTACTCAGTTGTCCTATTGTTTGTTGCTCATACCTTGCCAAGCCCCTTCCTGATTTACCCTCTCCATCTGACTTTTCTCCTCCTACTCAAAACTGTAGAATGCAAAGAAATCATATAACTATGCAGATCAAAATTTAGGCAAAATAATATATATATAAATCACAACTCCAATCATACCATTTTCCTGCTTAGAAACATTTAATGGTTCTTTTTTGCCCATTGGATAAAATACAAATAGTTGAGAAAGTCTAGCTGCTGTTAATGAGTTCAAGTTATTAAAGATGGGCATATACACCTTTTGAGTATTGAAGAAGCTGATGGGAATAATTATTGAGCCATTGTTAATGATCTTTGAAATATCAGATTGGGAAAAAGACAATAGGATTCTATAATAATTTTACAGCATTTCATGTAGCACTTCAAAATTTGAAAGAAAAATAAAAACCTTTACATATATCAACTCATTTACTCCTATCAAAAAAACTGTGAGGTAGGTGCAATGATTATTCCCATTTTATAGATGGGTAAAATGAGATTGAAAAGTAAAATGATTTGCTTAGGGTCAAGCTGTGAGAAAAAATTGATTTCAGGTCTTGATGAGCCAGGTCTGCTCCACTTAGCTGCCTCAATTAGAAAGGGGGGGGAAATATTGACAAGTATATTAAATCTCTGAAATATAAGAAGTTTGGGCTGTATAGTATTTACATAGATTGCAGCAAAACATTGACCAGTCTTATATAAGATGGAAAGAGATTGGCTAGATAATAATAGTTAATTGAATTCATAATTAATTGGATTCATAGCTACACAATAGACTCAAAGATCAGTAATTAATGTAATTGACTATCAACTTGAAGAGAGATTTCTAGTGAAAGTATCCTAGAATCTGTATCTGATCCTATGCTATTTGACATTTTTGTAAATATAGCCCCAAATGACATGCTTATCAAATTTTTAGATGACATAAAGCTGAAAGAACTAGACAGTGCAACAGGTAACAGAATCAAGATCCAACTGAACCTCAACTGGCTAGAACATTGAGTCAAAGTAAGATGACATTTTATGGGGACAAAAATAAAATTCTACACTCCACTTTAAATATATGAACTTTACAAGTGTATAAGAAGATATTCATCTGAAAGAGCTTTTGGAGGTTGTAGTGGTAATAAGGTAAATATGAATCACATATGAGAAGGCAGCCAAAAATACTAATGTCATTCAAGCTTCCATAACCAAGACAATTCCAATTAAGCTTTGGGGTTAATTGGATGATTGGGTAAAGGAGCTGAATTCTTATGCCCACATATATATAAGAGAAGATGAAGCAACAAATTAATATTTTATATCCTAACTAAAAAGTCTTCTCTTCTAAGATGTCTTCTTCCCAAACAAAGAGTAACCAAGACTTTCCCAAGTAGTCATTCCCATTTCCATTAACTTTTTACTTCCTTATCAATATTGGGAAGAATAAATAAAAGGCCAAAGAATCACTAAGATGACAAATCAGGTCAAATTTTACATTTCTTTGGGCAGAGAAAACTGAATAGAGTACCAGTTCAATTATTCTTTGGTCACCATAAATCTTAATGAAAATTTTTCTTCTTTTAATTGAAATTCTCAGGCAAGAGAGTTTTATTTGGTCTCTAGTTTCTACTCTGATAGAAAATATAACATCCTCAGCTCAAAAATATTTCAGTTTTACAGGCTATAAACAGAAATTGCAAGTACTTATATAGAAATTCATTTCCCTTTAAAATGAATAGGTAAAAAATTAATTTTCCCATTAAAGGCTAAAAAGTAACTAGTCAGTTACCTTCTCTAGAGAAACTGTATATAAAACTAAAAATGTTCTATCATGTTTGAGTATGAGAGCACCTTGATACTGATTAGGTTTAGATTTAGAGAACCAAAATGAGGTTTAACTCCCTGACCACCAGAAACCCTAATCAAAATGAGATTAGGGTTTCTGGTGGTCAGGGAGTTAAATGATAAGGTCTAGTGGCAGGTTTGGGGTTCAGGGAACCAAATGGAGAGGTTGGGCTCCCCCACAACTCCTTGGGATTCAGTGCAAGGATAGGGAGCTTTGGGGAGTCCCTTCTGGGGGCACAGAGGTTCTCTGTAAAGGAATTTACAGACCTGAAAACCTAGACTGATAAAAGAGGCTTATTATGGGGACTGGAATTTAGGTTAGAAATACTGACAGAGAGGCATAAAGTCTGGTTAGGGAAATAGGTGGGGGTAAAGAAAGGATGGCACTGGAAAGAATATTCCAGTGGACAGAGGCCCTTTGCATCCCAAGTATGGCATAGCTTGCATGTTTGGAACCTCTGCAAAGAGAGGGTTTTAGTTTGGCTCTTTTATATTGAATGTCTTAGTGGGGGCTGGGACAGCTCAAGTTGGCTACATGCTGGGGGTTGCTCTTAATGGGGCTGAGTACAGCTTAAGTTGAATTGAATGGAAGATCTGCATTTGAATAGGGTTGGAATTCAGCTCAAGACTCAACCACCCCACCTAGGTAAACCACTTTATCTGATTCTCTGGGGTAGTCTCTCATTGAGGCAGGGTTGAAGGAGATTTTCTCCTTCAAGGATTTTTAGAGTTTTGGGGGTCCCCTCTTCAATACCAACACAGCAGGTTTGGGCTTTTTTATATATAGGGTTTCTTCAGTGAAGGAAAAAAGATAAAATATGTTTGGAAATGGTTTTTTACAACTCAGGATTTAAAGTTTATTTAAAAAAAATCTTTTTCCAACAAGACATTCCAAATTACCTAGGAATTAGAGGTTTATTTTTTATTAACTATGTCAGAATTATTTCAAATTGATTAATTTTATTGTGGAAATATGATTTTTCCTTATGATCAGGGGAAAGTAAATAATAAGACAGTTATTTCGTGAGACAAGAAATGAGATGATTGCTGCTTCTTTGGTCAATTCTTTCTCTCTCTCTCTCTCTCTCTCAGGTATAGAAGTATATAATATGTTTAGAGGAATACCAAGATAGATGGGACAGCTCTACCAAGAGTGTGGCAAATATCTCCTCATCAATGAATTTTGCCCTATTGAAGCAACTCAACATCTAGTGAAGCCATTTTCCCCCCTTTCTCTCTTCCCTTTCTGTCCTTTTGGATAGAAGAATTCAGAGTTTTCTGTCTTTAGAGTTATCAATTGTTGTAGTCTTGAAAGCCAGCTCCTTATAGATTGAATCTGACCTATATAAATGGTTTCTGATAACTAATGTCTTTAATTGCAAATAAGAACTGAAAATACGAGAAACTGTTTTTGATTTTGGAATTTTGAAATACATTAAAAAATTAAGGCTCACTTTGATCCAGCAGTGTCTCTACTGGGCTTGTATCTCAAAGAGATCATACAAAAGGGAAAAGGACCCACATGTGCACAAATATTTGCAGCAGCTCTTTTTGTAGTGGCAAGAAGCTGGAAACTGAGAGGATGCCCATCAGTTGGAGAATGGTTGAATAAGTTATGGTATATGAGATACTTAGCTTCACTTCTTATACTATAAATATTTTTGCACATTTTTCCCCATAAAGGTGGATTAACAAAGGAAAAAACAACACACACAAAAAAAGATTGAAGGTTTTTTTTTTCTTTCTTAAATACCATATATTTTAATAGATGAGAAAATCTATAAATAAGGAATTCAACATAGAATGAATTTAGTTTATCAGAGTAAACAAATTTAGAACAATGTTTTCTCCTTTTTTCATATTTCTTGAAATACAGAATAGTTCAAAGCAATCTTCCTGCCTTCCTTGCATGATGATCTTCTTAGGATGTGAATTATACAGAGGTTATGGGGTACAATGGAAAATGTGCCAACTCTGTAGGCAGATGACCGCATTTAAATTTTGTTGCAGCCAATTACTTTCTGGGAGTTTCCTAAATTGTCAGTATCCTCAGTAATAAAAATAAACATCTTAGGCTAGATCAGGGCTTCTTAAACTTTTTCCACTCATGATCCCTTTTTGCCCAAGACATTTTTATGTGATCCTGAGTACATGTGTGTATGTGTATATATATACAAATATAAATATATATACATACATTTATATATACACAAATCCAACATTTACTGACAATGTCATAATTTCATGACACCCACATTCAGTTACAAAATCCCATATGCAGTTGTAAACCACAGTTTAAGAAATTAGGTTTAAAAAACTATCCATAACTATTCTTATCAAACTTTTCAAGCTAGAAATGTATACTTAGAATATCTGTCTGATATTTTGAATCTATCCTTTTTGGATAAATAAAATACCCTAAAATAAATAAAATAACCCTAAAAATACCCTACTCTTAAGTATTTTTCATGAACAGATAGTATAGAATATCATTATACCTTTTGTCTATTAAACCTCTTCACCTTTTAATTTAATTGGGTAATGTACTATTTCATTACTAGGAAAAAGGTATTTAGAATTAGGTAAGTTAGAATACCCAATTGGCTGTTTCAATATTAGTCATTTTATATAATGATATCAATTTTCTTCTTTCTCAACTAAATACATATTCACAATCTTTTTTGTAGAAAAAATTTCTCTTCTTATTTACAAATATAATTGTTCTCTTCATCTTCCTAATACAGTCTTTTTAAATATGGGATGATTAAATGATTATTATAAATAAGAGAAAACTATATTGTTGAATTATTTATTGATATTTAACAATGCTTAACTACCTACACAATTTTAAAAATAGTCTAATATCTTATTCTTTTCTTAAATTACCTGTATGTTTTGAGAAAATATACTCAATGAGCAGGACAAAAGGAATGCACAAATTGCTTGATAAAATCACAATATTTAATAACTAATTAAGTGTATATAAGTAATTCAAATTTATTTTTCAAAGGACTATTTTTTGTATGTATTTAAAATAAATTTCATAAACATTAAGTTTTTTTAATTAACTAATATTAAAAGGTGCTTCTGGCATTTTTTCCTAGTTGTCTCTAAGCTAAACAAAGTTAAAATTGCTTTCTGTCAGCAACTTTTGAATCTTCACTGCTCAATGCCTTTTCCAGATCATTAACAGAAATATTGGATACTAGTCATAATTCTGATTCCTAGAGTAACCCTATCAATTAACCTTTTTCTTTCTTAAGTAATGGAACCATATTTTCATTCAATTTCTACTTATTGACCTATTTGTAATCTTATGATCTACCCAGGGCCATTACTAAAGGAGAAGATTGGGATTTGCAGTGAGGGAATAAGAAAATTTCCATATCATTATTTTTTTTTTCCTTCATTGGGAAAAAATTTTCAGTACTCACTCCAGCTGAGAAATGTAAACAATCCTTCTTAAATGAGTAAATATGACTAGAAATAACAGAAGAAAACACTGTTATAAAATCTTGATTAAATAACCATCAAGAGTGAAATGAAAGAGAGACAAGTATAGGAAAATGCCATAAAGGTAACTTTACAGCCAAAGGGATATATGTAGGATTGCCAGAAGGTCATTGCTCCCACCATTAATCTCCACACAGTTTATGAATACAAAAAATTAACTGATTAGACACACATCTTGTAAATATTTAAAGAGGAAAACTCTAATCAAGAGAGCTATACTAATTAACATTTTTATGAATGACTTCGATAAAGGCATATATGTCATATTTATTATATTTGCAGATGACACAAATCTGTGAAAGATAATTAACATATGGGATGACAGAATGAGGACCTGAAATGATCCTGATAAGCTAAAACATTGTACTAAATATTCAGTGGAACTGAATAGGAATTAATGTGAAATGTTGGATATGTTTTATTAAGTATTCTGGGTATGGCTGGAAATGATAGTCAATGAGGTTATTTCTGTCTATGAAGTTTGTGATGATTTTTGATGTCTCTACTACCCATCAATTGTTGCCTTACACTAGTCATTTAGGCTCCAGAGTAGTAGAAAGCCCCTAAATTGCAAATTTTGAAAATTAACCTGTTTTTCCAATTCTAGAGATGGACCATATTGGATTTATCTCCCATGTTTTGGTTGCGAAGTTCTCTTAACATAGTAGAACAGATCAAACACTATTGTGGAACATATGCACATGTATGTGTAAATATACACATGTATTTATGTACTGTGTGTATAAATACATACATATGTTGTTGTTGTTTAATTGTCACTCAGATCCAGCTCTTTGTAACCCAATTTTGAGATTTCTTGACAGAGAAACTGGAGCAGTTTGCTATTTCTTTCTCTAGTTTATTTTATGGCTGAGGAATCTAAGCCAAACAGAGTTAAGTGACTGTCCCAGGGTCACAAAATTATGTATATAATCTGTACAAATATCTTGATAGTGGCCTCTGAGGAAGATTTTTGTAGATCTTTGATTTATAAAACAGTAACTTCAAAAATAAATTTATACATCCTGGGGCTCCTTTCAATGGCCCACTTCTCTCCAGCATGTGTAAGTCCATGGTACTGAAGTGTTAGATCTATTCAGAGTTCTGAGCTCCTACAAATATACTTCTAGGTCACACTAAGTCAGACTTTCTCTTAGGACTTAGCTCAGGCCTTGCGCCTCTTTGTTGTCAGGGCTTGTTCCATCCTCAAAATGTTTTGTTTCCTTATTTTCGTGCTTATTGCTTCTTCCAGGTAGAATGTAAACTTCTTGTGGTCAGTAATTGTTTAATTTTTGTATTTGTATGTCCAGCATCTTTGTTTCTTATATGTAGGATGCACTTAAATATTTGCTGAATGAAACAGAGACTGATCCTCAGTCTTGTTTTATTCTCGCTATACACTCTCCTTTGCAATCTCATTCAGTCTTATAGCTTCAACCATTATGAATGCATAAATTATGGACAAATCTATACCTCTCAACCCAACTGTTCTTGTGAACTCCAGACCACCAGTACCTATTGACTCTCTTTAATGAAATGAAAAACTGGCATGTAAAATAAAAAAATTCCAAAGACCTTTTCATAGTAATCTGTTACTCATCTAGATTTTTCTTTTTCTGAACTGTAATCACTTTCTTCTCAACTTTCTAGAATAGAAATCTAATAGGATCAACAACAAAATAAATGAAGAATTTATAGAAGTAGCATAAGAAAATTCATTGCCCTAGTGGCCAAAGAGAGGGCTTCAAGAATAGAGAATAATTAAAAGCTAAATTCTGTTTTTTAGCATTATTCATAGAATAACTTGAATATTCTCTAGTTCCAGACATCAGAAGTTAAGAGTATAGAATTGTAAAGAAAAATAAACACTAAGAAAAAAAGCATTAGATTTCCTGAACTGAGTAATACTGGTTCTGGTACTGGTGATACTGGTGACCTTCAAGAAGGAAGGAAACAGACATTTCTTGATCTCTTACTATGATGTAAAAAGAAAGACAATCCTTATCTTCAAGAGATCACATACTAATGGGAGAAGTCAGTACACAAAAAGGAGCTAAAAAGGATTTAGGGGAGCACAGAATTAAGTTATAAAAGTCTGGAAATCAGGAATAGGAGAAAAGGAAGAATGAAGGTTGGCTTGTGTGCCTCCACAAAATAGAGACCACAAGAGAAATTCATTAATGGCAGAAAAGGGCAAAATTTATAGTATATCCTAAGTAAAGAAAGTTAAAGGAATGGTTAAGTGTGTCATAACAATGAGGAAAGTTTCAGGATGAGACAATATCAGAAGCCTGGTTTTAAGATCCAGAAATTGATAGAAAAATGAAAGTTGGCATAAGTCCTCCCAAAAAACGGGAGCCTCAGGAGAAGATCAGCAATGGGAGAAGGGAGTGGGAGCTATGTGGAGATAGTCAATTTAAGCAAATTCAAGAGAACAATTTCTGTTAAGTGGTAGATACCACTTAATAGATAACAGAGATATAGATACCTAAAAGGTGAGTTACAAAAAGATGACACGAGTGGGAGGTAATCTAGTAAAGAGAAGAAGACAATAAAGGACAGAAAAGGGTCTAAAAACTTTTATCAATAATAATAATGCAGTGAAAGCATTTTTATTCTTTATTTTACTCATGTCTGGAAGTGGGGAATGGTCAAACTATTCTATGAATAATGCTAAAAAAAATTTAAATGGATTTTTTAACATTTAATGACTCTCTATTAGTATAATAGCTTGTGAGAACAAGATTTTTGCCAATGGAGCTCTTTCCTATATAATCTATGTCCATTAGAAAAGTGATTGGCAATGATATATATGTATGTGCTCTTCTTTATACTATAATTTCTAAATTCCTCCTTTATGTAAATAGGAATGGCTCAAATATGTTCCTAGTATATTTTGTTAAGAGTTATAGTTTATGTTTTTAATTATGAAAAGAGTATTTATTTCTAGAAAATTTTTAATTCTGTCTGAAAACATTTTTTCTGTTATCACTTGTCTTGCTGTTTGGGTTTCAAAATGATATAGTGCTAAATGCTACGGGAAAGAAGTGATTTAATATTATGGGCAGCTGGGTGGCACAGTGAATAGACTGCTAGGTCTGGAGTCTGAAAAACTCATCTTCATGAGTTCAAGTCTGACCTCAGATGCTTAGTATATGAGTGACTCTGGGAAAAATCAGTTAATTCCGTTTACCTCAGGTTCCTCATTTGTAAAATTACCTAGAGAAGAAATGGCAAATACCTCCAGCATTTTCTCCAAGAAAATCCCAAATGCAGTCATAGAATCAGTCATGACTGAAATAATTGAACAGCAGCTAAGGGCATTATTTATATCAATAGGAATTTCATCATCATTCTATAAAGTATAGTATAGAATACAGGGCTATATTCACTTTTAATCCAATAAATGTTTATGAAGTGTCAGGGGCCTCTTGTTCTTTGGAGGTGAAACAAGGCATGGCAGCATATGCAAAAAGAGTGATTTGAGAGTTTTCCCTTTATAATGGAAGGCACTGGGAGCTACTCCCAGATCCTCCACTATTAGGGATGGTCACCAGGGAATTCTCTTTATCATTTCCTACCTGGCTACTTTCCCAAATTTAATTTTTTTCCCAAAAACTCATCATTCTATAAGATGAAATCACTTTGGAAATTTATTTTCTTCCCTATCTACATGATTTCATGGCATCCATATGACAACATCCTTCCTGCTCTGTCAGCTTCTTTTTTATATATTTTTTCTCCCATTATACTGTAATCTCCTTGAGGACAGAGAACTATTTTTTTGCCATTCTTTGTATCCCCAAAACTAAGCAATAGTAGACATTTAATAAATGTTTGTTTGACTATGATTTTGACTCTAATGGATTCAGGGTCTGGAATAACTCATATATTTTGGGTACAGCCAATGTAGGATTTTGTTTTGCTTAATTATGCATATTTATTATGTAATATTCTGGCTAGTTCTCTGGAGGGCCTTTGGACCAGCAGAATTATCACCATGAGAATAATCAGGAATAACATCCAAAGTCTTTATTGTCTCCTTTATTCTCCCAGTCTGCATCAGCAGTCTCAACCAATCAGCCAGTCAGCAATCTGCACATCCAAATGTAATATCCTGCTTTCAAGAGCCCCCAAGTTGGGGTGATAAAACATACCATTGCTTTCTAAAGCTCCCACACCAAGCTGATTAAAATAATGTCCAGACCAGCTCTCTGGAGGATCTTGGGACCAGCCAGAGTCTTTGGTTTTAGTGAATAAGTAATGAAGGCAGAAGAGCCACCATGAGGCTTCTCCTTGTGGCTGAGTTTGTCCCCAGTTTATATACTTTATTATAATTAAATCAATTCATCATACCGAGTATAAACCAATCATTATATCACTAGGGAACCATAGTTTGTTGTAAAATTAAATCAATCATGCTAAACTAGATAACCATTGTCTTATCAATTCCACTGAGTTAATGCCTTTCTCCAGAGTTCCATTACATGGAAAATCATGACAAAATTTGGTTGCCTGAAAAAGTTCATCAGAATTGTTGTGTAATTCCATAATTCCATGGCAGCATGTTTTGTATGAGTTCAAGATAACAAATGATATTCTGCTTTTCTAGTCACTATGAAGTAAAACAGGGCTGTGTGCTTATTCTCATGCTTTTTAGCATGATATTTTCAGAAAGCTTCAAAAAGGATAAAAATATCATCAAGATCAGCTATTTCATTGACAGTAAGTTATTTAACTTAAAAACACTACAAGCCAAGGCTGAAGTAGAGGGAGAATTGGTGCATGATTTTTTTTTTATTTGCAGATGATTGTGCATTCTGTAGAGCTTGTGAAACTGAAATGTGATAGAGTATGGATCAATTTTCTGCCACTTAGGCTAATTTTGGCCTAAAGATTATCCCAAGAAAACAAATGTTCTCCACCAGTCAGCATTTTTAAATGTTGTGGATGACTTGACAGTATACTTTGGAGGGATGTCCACATAGTTGATGAGGTTAATGCGTGCACTGCCTCAGGTATTTCAGTGTTTGGGAGGCTCCAATGAAAATGTGGGAAAGAAGAAGTATAAGACTGTCTACCAAGGTCTACTTTGTGCTGATCTCACTACAGACCAGTAAACCCTGAACCTTCTACCTGTACCAGGAACTGAATTGCTTCCACCTGAGGTCTTAGGAAGATTCTGAAGCTCATTTGGCAAGATATGGTACCAGATAGTAAGATCTTTTGTTGAACTGAATTTCCAAGCATTCAATTAAATGATGAGACATGAGAGACCCTGACACAAGATTTTCTAGCATAGCATGACAGCATCAAAGGAAGGTGCTGTGCTTGATTAGAAAATTGCAGAATTGCAGTAGCTCAAAAGAAACATGAAATGTGCGAATTTAAAGCCTTCTCTCTTCCAAATTTTTTCATGGATTACCTGTGCTACACTTATGGCAGAGCCTTCCAACTTGCTATTAGTCTGTTCAGCCACAGTTGGACACATTGTACCTTGGCCCCAATATAATAATGTCATTCTAGTCTTCTTCAAGAAAAAGAACAATTATCATCAATTTGTTATAAATGTTCTTTTTCCCCTTTTTTCCCACTGGTAGAAAAAATAGTTTTTTTTAATCTATTCAAAAATAAAATGTAAAATGTTACATAAACAAATATACAATGGATAAAAAAATAGTTTAGAAAGAACAAATATGCAAATTTATAGAATGATTAATAACAATAGTTCAGCATTAGACTTCAGAGGGGTATAAAATTCTATGTGAGGTTGGAGGAATAAAGATTAGTTCCAACTAGATCAATCAAAAAATTTTCCTGGAGAAAACTGACTTTGGAGACTTAAAGAATGGATAAGATCTATGAAAGTGGATATAGAAAAGAAGAACCTGCCAAATATAAGAAATATTGCATTTCAAAGTATAGAAACAGAAAAGTTTCAAAAATAAACAATGGTGAGGGAGCAGTCTAGTCTAACTGGAAGTGGGTGAATATATAAAAGAGCTATGTAAAATAATGTGGAAATATGAACACAGGGCCATTTATGGAAAACCTGTAACAATAGCCAAGGAGTTCAGCTGTATTCAGTAGGCAATAGTGAGTCCTTGAAAGATTTGAGACAATTTGAAATGGTGCCATGAATGAATAGGAAATGTTAATCTGATCTAGGTATGAAAGACAGAATGTACTGAGAAAAGAATGGATACAGAAAAACCACACAAGACTTTTGCAAAACATATAAAGTATAGGTGCTAAGTTGGTAGCAATAAACATTAGAAAGTTGACTTGGAAAAATAAGGAGTATGCGTAGGGCGAAAGCAACAATGACAAAAATTTATTAAGTGCCTGCTATGGGTAAATTATTGCATTGGTAATTAGGTGTCCTTTACCTTACTGAGCTGATAATTTAGTAGTGGGTCAGAATAAAAAATGCTATGAAGGGGCCAAGATGAGGAAGGAAAGGATGTTGCCAACTTGGAGGTCAGAAATGGCAAAACTTTAAAGGGAAAATATGACATATTAGTTATATATCATATATAACATTTAGTTATATACTCAGGAAATTTAGATAGATTTGGTAGCTGGATGCAGATGAACATGATGGAAAGTATAAGGAAACTGGATTCATTAATTGGTCAAACACAAAAAGAATAACTGATACAAAATGTGAACCAAAATCCATTGATTCTAAATTTTGTCACTGATAATACAAGGCTTCAAACATGGATAAATGACAGTACTAGGGACTAAAGATCCTAGGAAAGAAAGGATAGCCCTGTGTGAAAGCCTGAAAGCATCTATTCTTCAGTGCTAATGATGGGCATTTGTGGTTAGAAACTGCCCTAAAGAAACAAGTGAGGATAGGAATTAACTCAGTCAGTGTGTGGAGAAAACATTAGTAAGAGTCAGATAAAATGGATTCAATAAATACATAATAGCCATGGCTAGAAGAGTTTGGGAAGCACTATTGGTACCTAATAAATACTTAGTAAAACACTCATTGAGTGAATAATGAAAGGCTTAGAGAATGGGTGAGCATGATAGAGTGGTGAAATAAAGGAATGTGTAGACATGGAGAGTAAGTAGAACTACAGAGAGGCCCATTCCAGCTATGCTTTGAAATCTAGACTTGAAAAATCTGGGGGCTAGGACCCCTACTTCTACAGGATCATGGATTTATTAATTTAGAGTTGAAAAGACTTAAAGGTTTCTAAATCCCTAATTTTAGAATTGAGAAAACTGAAGCCTGAGGAACGTAAGAGATTTATCCAAGATCATAAAGACAAAGTTTAGTGAGAGTTCTGGTCCTCCATCTCCAAATCAGTGCTCACTCCAGTAAATTAAGATCAATGCATCTGTGATACCATCAATGTGGGGACTGTCTCCACAAATGGGAATCAACGGGGATGACTTCATGTTCTCTACATCTCCTGGACATGTCCTGCCATAATTCTTGATAGGTGGTATCCACTAAATAACATCTGTCTTCATCGTGACCAAATAAAGCTCAAACCTATTATCTTAATGGGGTCTTTGTCTCATTTTTGTTATGATTTCATTTCAAAACCACTAAGTGAATTTGAATTGTTATTATAATTCTGAGAAAAAGACATTCGAATAATTAAAAAAACTCCCATTTTTGGATGATGTCAGTAACAACCCATAAATCCTTTTCCAGGGGGTAGAAATGATGTGCAAGGTAGTTATTACATGGCTATTAAACAGATGAAGAATCCTTCATCTATTAATAGATAAGTAAGAAAGTGGCTATTAAAGCAAATGGTGAAGTTACTTCAGTGTCTATCAGTAATGCATGGAATTAACCATATTTAATGCTATTGGAGAAGAATAACCTAGCTCTCTAATCATTATCTTCTCCATCCAATTCTATTCTTTAGATACTCTAATTCACCTAGCTTACAAAGAAATGTGTTAAACAAGGGCACTTCACAATATTAGTGCAATTTACATCAAATGCACTAGAGAAAAATTACCTAATACAATTTTCTAAACCATTTAGTATCATGAACTTGGCACTAAAAGGAGAAAATTGCATTTTATGATTTGTAGGCAGTTGAAAACATCTTACACCTGAACTCACACAATCTGCACATTATTATGCTGCTTCCTTAAAATTCTTAAGGATTTAATAAGCCAGAAAGAATCTTGGAGGGTTTTTTGTTGTTTTGTTTTTAATTGCAATCTCTTGAAATAGGAAGATGACATTTTTAGCCTCATTGTTTGAGAAAAGACATACAACTAAAACAATGCTATTACTTCTCTCTAGTTTCTGCCTTGTTTTTATTATATTTTTCCCAAGATTAATAGAGGATGAGAGGAATTGCAACTGAAATATGAATTAAAAATGGGAGGTAGTTATTTTATTCATTTTAATCATCTTTAGAACAAACAGTTATTGGATTAGACTGAAGAGAGTGAAATACAATATGCAAAAAATTATTAATTTTATAAATATAAAATATGCCAATTTTATTAATAGTACCTAGTGGTATAAAAGAGATAGTGAACTGAATTTGAAAGCATCCCAAGATGATCATGTATCTTTTGGACTGAGTCAGAAAACCCAAATCTAAGTTCTGGTTGTGCCACTTGCTTTAATTTTTCCATTTTCAAATCAGAATAATGATCATTTCACCATCATTCTCACAGATACAAATAACTCTACAGCTGCTATTCATAGCCCCAAAAGGTACCCCCTCCTGAAGGGTCTTTGGATTCTGTACATTTCAGGTTTGAGAGGGAACAGGGGAAGCTTAAAAGTATTAGACATGTTCTGTTCTTCCTACTAGATTCACAAGGTAAAAATCTCAAAATTGATATATGGATCTAGTCCAAGATCTCCCCTAATGAAATTAAAAGAGTCTTTTCTAGAAAGGGCATGTTATTTATAAAGTAAATAAGACAAGTATTTTTTTTCTTTAACATACACAAAAATTCTTAAAGGCTCACAAGTCTTAAACAAATATTTAAAATATGTAACAGTAACTCATCACAGCTATTCCATAATCCTAAAAGACTTAGAGGATTGCTGAATAGATGCTCCATATTCACTTAATATCTGTATTGTCTAAGCAACTCACAAGTAGAAAATTCTGGCAAAGGTTTTAAAGATTATTCCTTTCAGTTACAGAATTCTCCTGGTGATAATTTTCTTCTGAGAAGTTGCTGAAGAAATTACTTCTTTCTGGGCAGCCAGTGAACAATTCAAGAGCCTCCAACTTTTCACTAATGATATTGCTGAAAAGGCTTAACACATCTCTCTGATAACTTCTGTTCAGTCGTCTGTATTTAGAGAAAGAAACAGGAGGCTGAAGAAGCAGCCAGGGGACTTGAAGCTGAGTGTCAGATTCAGTGGGCAGCACATGTTCTTGGTAGTAATGGTGATTAGGGGAGAGAAAGAGAGAGAGAGAGGAGAAGGAGGGAGAGAGGAGAGAGGAGAGAGGACGAGAGAGAGAGAGAGAGAGAGAGAGAGAGAGAGAGAGAGAGAGAGAAGGGTGGAGGAAGGAGGGTAGGAGGGAGATTCTCCATCATTGCTGGAAATGGAGAGCTGTGTTCCAAATCAGGAAGGACCATCTAATGACAAGGTAAAAAAAGAGAAAGTTCTGTCTCCTTGGATCTTTTTTAGCCTACTAAGTGGCCAGCTCTTCCTGGATCAGTTGCCAATCATCACAGGGAACAACAGGGATTGTTGTTTCAAGCCAAGCACATGACATGAATAAGTCTCTCCCCATGAAGCAGAGAATCCATGATCAACTAATCATGGGATTGTTCCAACTGATCAGGGATGTTCCAGTGATCACCTCTATTACACAAATATGAACTATTCTTTTTCAAAGTACCATTCATTTTTGCTGTTCTTTCGTTGCTTTTCAGTCATGTCTGATTCTTCATTTCCCAATTTGGGGTTTTCTTGGCAAAGATAACAGAATGAATCAACATTTCCTTTTCCAGCTCATTTTATAGATGAGGAAGCTGAGACAAACAGGAGCAAGTGACTTGCCCAAGATCACATATCTAGTAAATAGCCGAGGGCAGAGAACTCAGGAAGTTCCTGAGTTTAGGCCTTACATTCTGTCCCATCTATTATACCACCTAGATAAGTATAGGGCAGGCCTAATTTCTAAGCTCTCAGATCCTCTTTTTAGGGATTGTAGCAGGTCATTGTTTGGGGTGGGAACAGAGAAGGGAGAAAACATTTTAGATAAATCATTTGGTATCTGACAAGTCTATTGTAAACACATAAGATAAAAGGGAACATTCATAAACAACTAAAAATTAGATTATCCTGTCTCTATTATTGGACACTAGTTGACCTATGCTAAATGGAAAAGAAGCTGACTGCCAAGAAAAGCAATAATGCCTTTTGTTTTATGTCTGTACCAAACTCAGTAATCTTTGTGCACTAAGGCTTCTGTTTTCATCTTTTAGAGTTCCATGTAGGCTAAGAAATCAAGAAAAATAAATTTCACTGTCAATCAATATATGAGAGCTGACTAATATTTAGTCATACCCTACAATAAATAGTTCCTAATAATAAAAAGTACTGTAGGGGAAAAAAACTGCCAAGCTCCTCTCTCTCTCTCTTTTAGGCAAAAATGGGAAGTGACAACAGATTTCACACTTTTCCTACAGCTACCTACTCTTTGCACCTAAGGGGGAAAAGAATGCTAAAGTTAGCATTTCTATCCTAAAGTAAAATTTTCTTTAGCATTCTGCTACAATTTTCAATAATCTGAAGTTCCAGATTCCTAATTTATATTCCCTGATTTTTGTTTGCTAAGTGATTCTGTAGCTTCTTTGGCTGATTTCACTCTCCATGTGGGGGAAATGTAGAAGAGGCAGTGTGACTCAATGGAGAGAAAGATGGTCTCTAAACCAAGAAAGCCTGGGTCCAGATCCTACTTTTGACCCATGTTAGCTATGTGGACCAATTCAATTATCCTTAAAAATGTTATGGAGAACTAGCTGACCTGCATTGATAGAACTGATAGAAGCAGTTTCCTTATCCAAGAGCTTTCCATATCAATGAAATCACAGATCCAAAGTCCCCATGTCTTCTCTATAGGAAACTATAGTCTCCTGATTTGCTAAATACTTGGTTTCCAGGCTCTTAGTTGATATTCAACTATGTCAAATAACAGGAATCTAAATCCTCAATCTGCTTGCTACTACTCTTGCTGCAGTAATGTTATCATAATCATCTGCAGATGCTACATTGAGCTAAGTAGGTGATTTAAAAAAAACTTATTCTTAAATAAGAAATTAAAGAAGAAAAATGGGGAAAGGAAAGGGAAGCTTTGCGAGAGGGTCTACATAAGTCATGTTACCCATTAGAAGATAGAGTGGATAAAGAAATCAACTCCCTGAAAAACAGAATTAGTGAATTGGAAAAAGAAAATCGCTCTCTAAAAAATAAAATTGGTGAAATGGAAAAAAATTCCATAGAACAAAACAACTAATTTAAAAACTCAATCAGAGAATTACAAAACAAATTTTAAAAAGTAAATGAAGAAAATAATTCATTAAGAATCAGAATTGAACAGATAGAAATAAATGACTCAAGGAGACACCAAGAATCAGTCAAGCAAAACCCAAAAAAATAAAAATGAAAAAATAGAAAAAAATGTTAAATACCTACTTGGGAGAACAATAGATCTGGAAAATAGATCTAAGAGAGATAATCTAAGGATTATTGGACTTCCTGAAAATCATGAGTAAAAAAAAGAGCCTAGACACTATTTTTCAGAAAATCATTAAAGAGAACTGCCCAGATGTTACAGAAACAGAAGATAAAATAAGCAATGAAAGAGTTCATTGATCATCTACTGAAAGAGATCCCAAAATCAAAACTCCAGTATTGTGGCTAAATTCCAGAACTATCAGACCAAGGAAAAAATACTACGAGCAGCTAGAAAAAAACAATTCGAATACAGAGGAGCCACAATAAGGATTACTCAGAACCTAGCAGCATCTGCATTAAAGGATTGAAAGGCCTGGAATCTGAGATTCCAAAACGCTAAGGAACTTGGTATGCAGCCAAGAATAACTTGCCCAACCAAACTGAGCATTTTCTTCCAGGGAAGAAGATGGGTATTCAATGATATATGCGAATTCCATCTATTTCTGATGAAAAAAACAGAACTAAACAAAAAGTGCAACCTCCAAATATAGGACTCAAGAGAAACATAAAAAGGTAAAAAGAAATCTTGGGAACTATATTTCTGTTATGAGAATACATAAAGAATACATGTATAATTTGGTTTTGCTGTTATAAAAAGAAGCTAGAAGTGGAAAGGAAATTGTACAAGAAAAAGGGAAAAGTGGGGGTACTACATCTCACAAAGAAGCAAAGGAAACCTGTTATATCTGAGGGAAAGAAGGGAAGGAGATGAACATAGTATGAATCTTACTCTCATCAGAATTGGCTCAAAGAGAAAATGTTACACATATTCGATTTACAGAGAAAACTTCTCCCACCTCACTGAAAAGTGGGAGGGGAAAAGCAAAAAGGGAAGGAGTAAGCTAAATAGAAGGGAATACAGAAATTGTAAGGGAAAGGTTTATGAGAAGGGGAGGGATTCTAAAGTGGGGGGAAGGATCCTAAAGCAGAAGGGTCGCCTAAGACAAGTGGTGTTCACAAGTTTAATACTGGGAAGAAGGGTAAGGTGGAGAGAAAAGAGAAAAACCATAATCTGGGGTTAACAAGATGGCAGGAAATAGAGAATTAGTAATTTTAACCATAAATGTGAATGGTATAAACTTCCCCATAAAGCAGAGGTGGATAGCCGACTGGATTAAAAGCCAGAATCCTACAACATATTGTTTACAGGAAATACCTTGAAGCAGGCCAGTACATACAGAGTAAAGGTAAAAAGCTAGAGCACAATCTACTATGCTTTGATTATATCAAGTTAAAAAGCTTTTGTACAAACAAAACTAAAGCAGACAAGATTAGAAGGGAAGCAATAAACTGGGAAAACATTTTTACAGTTATAGGTTCTGATAAAGGCCTCATTTCCAAATATATAGAGAATTGACCCTAATTTATAAGAAATCAAGTCATTGTCCAGTTGATAAATGGTAAAGGATATGAACGGACAATTTTAAGATGAAGAAATTGGAAAGACTTCTAGTCATATGAAAAGGTGCTCTAAATCATTATTGATCAGAGAAATGCAAATTAAGACAACTCTGAGATACCACTACATACCTGTCAGATTGGCTAAGATGACAGGAAAAGATAAAGATGAATGTTGGAGGGAATGCGAGAAAACTGGGCCACTGATGCATTGTTGGTGAAGTTGTGAACAGATCCAACCATTCTGGAGAACAATTTGGAATTATGCTCAAAAAATTATCATATCAAAATGTGTGGGATGCAGCCAAAGTAGTAATAAGGGGAAAATATCTCTGGAGGACTACTTGCATAAAATAGAGAAAGAGAAAATCAATGATATAGGCTTGCTACTTAAAATCCTAGAAAAAGAGCAAATTAAAAACCTCTAGTCAAACACTTGAAATTCTAAAAATAAGAGGAGATATTAATAAAATTGATAGTAAAAATATGTAATTAATAAATAAAACTAAGAGTTGGTTCTATGAAAAAACCAACAAAATAGATAAACACTTGGTAAAATTGATTAGAAAAAGGAAAGAGGAAAATCAAATTGTTAGTCTTAAAAATGAAAAGGGAGAACTTTCCACTAATGAAGAGGAAATCAGAGCAATAATTAGGAGTTACTTTGCCCAACTTTATGCCAATAAATTTGATAAGTTAAATGAAATTGAGGAATATGTTCAAAAATATAGCTTGCCCAGATTAACAGAGGAAGAAGTAAATTGGTTAAACAGTCCCATTTTAGAAAAAGAAATAGAATAAGCTATTAATCAACTCCCTAAGATAAAATCCCCAGGACCAGATAGATTTACATGTGAATTCTATCAAACATTTAAAGAACAATTAAGTTCTATTTAGATGTCAGAGGAATTTTTTTGGTTTGTTTATTTGTTTTAATTATCTAGAGTGTGCTGGGGGAAAGAATAAGTAGAAAGGAAGGGAACATAACATTTGTCCTATTCTAGATTAATATGAGAAACAATTTATAAAAATTATATGATTTGTCATTTCTTTTTCTAATATTTGAAAGTAGTAAACACCAAAACTATTTTGGTGCAAAAACAGAAGAATGATCACTGAAACAGACATGAAAAACAAGATAAAGCAAATATGCAATAGCTAAGCAAAGTTGTAGCTATGTTTCCCTTTATCTCTGAAGACTGAGAGGAAAGTTTTTATCCTCAAATAATTAGAATACACCTGGGACTAAAATATTGTATAGGTCAAAAGCTTTTAATATTTTTGTGTCATAGACCCCTTTAGTAAGTAGTCTGGTAAAATTTATAAATACTTAGAAAAAACGTGTTTAGATGCCTATGATAGAATATACAGAATTACAAACGAAATGAATTAAATTGAAATGCAGGGTTGTTTTTTTTTTTTTTGATCTCTTAATAGTTTATTAAAAATTCCTGGTCTAGGGAGAGAAGAAAACCAAAGATTTAATTTTAGGTTTCTCTGCCTGTTATGAGATTGACTACATTGGATTGGGTTAATGATATAGAGAAAAATTTTCCTGGCTTTTTCTGCCCCCACTCCCAGGCTGTTTTTAAACCGCCTAATCTAAAATTTTAAAGTATCAGCTATTTTTGTTATATGAGCAAAACAATAAAAACAATATACACTTCTTTCAACCATGCATTTATTAAATATCTACTGTGTTCCAAGCACTTGTTAAGAATTGGAGTTGCAAGGAAAATTAAAATACTGTGCCTCTGGTTAAGAAACTCATAGTCTGATAGGGGGACAACATGACGCAGCTTTGCATACCCAAGATATAGCAAAGATCTATTAGAAATAAACTTAAGAGAAAGACACAGAAATGCTTCTTACAGAAAGTGGGAGTTTGTCTGAGACCTAAAGGAAGTCAAGGATGTCAAGAGGCAAAGATGAGGAGGGTTTGGGAAAGAGGACAACAAGGAAGCAGTGTCATGGGGGTAATTGAGACTTAGTCTCCATAACTCAAACCTCTTACCTAAAGGATTGTTTACTTAAAACATACCATAGCATAATGAAAGATAAAGATGTGGATGAAGAAAAAAATTAGAACCAGGATGGGGTTTAAATTACATCAACCAACTGGACTTTGCATCTGGGAAGCTCTGTTCATAATATACTCTTTTTTCTAATAAAAAAAAAAAAACATTTCACCCACACAAATAGCATAGCATTCACACTTCACAAGAAAAATATAGTGAAGTTTGAAAAGATCTTCAATAGATATAAATAAAAAATGGTAAATTCTTCAATCTGTTATAAAATCAGACCCCCTTTATATTAAATGAACAGGCATGTGTTTCTTTATACACTCTTCATGGAGTCTGTCTTGTACTTTATGATATAGAGTAAAAAGGACTTTTCTGCATGAAGCCTTTCCTGATCCCTCCTCCCCAAAGCTCTTCCTTCCAACTTAAGCATTTAACAACTCTGTACATGTTAAATTTATATGTATGCTGCATATATTTTTGTGTGCTTATTGTCCTTCTGCAAAGATTCTCTTTTTACTTGTATTTCATACTCTAATTGAAGAAAACAACATGTAAAAGGAAATTGTGGTTGAGGGGGAATTCTTTGGTCAAGGAGGGCACAGGAAGATGAATAGAATCTTAATTGAATTGATTCTTATGTTCTTTCAGAAATAATATTGTTAATCTGATTACTGTTTCCAGAAATGAAGTAGAAATAGGTGGGAAGAAATGATGAGGGAGGTTGGTGGCAGTGACACACACAGTAGGCCCTTAATACTAGTTGAGTGATTGATGAAATAAATATAAAAGAATATCTGTCAGATGCATAGAACTTGCAAGGTCACCATCTGGAAAGGGAGAAGCATCCTTACAGTTCCATTTCACATGATCTCCTATTTACTCTACATGTCTAGGATAAGTGGAAAACGAATCCATTACTGTGGCCCTTAACATCACCATCTACAGTGAACAACTGCTAATATAATAACCTGTTCTTATAGAAGAGAAATAGAATTGCTCAATATAAATTTGAACAATTCCTTTATCCAGCCAGGATGGAGATTCTGAAAGCAGAGACTATGCTTTCTCTTCGTTTTTCCTTTGCTTTTCTGTGTATATTTTCATATCATCCTGGCGTTCTAATCTCCATTTCTACCAATCTCTTGCTCCGAAGCCCTGGGTTTCTGATTTGTCCAACCCAGATCCACCATGATTCTCTCATGACATTTTAATGCCAATGTCACCAAGCCTCTTTCTAACTTTATTTTTGGAAATACTAATCAAGTCAATATCATTCTTGATATGACTTACCAATCAACTCAGCTTTGATTCCACTCATCTTCTCTGTTGCCTCCCTCATCAAATCACTTCATCATGACCAGAATTCCTTCTTACATGTTGTTTTCCTCAACTATACTGTAACCTCCTTGAAGTCAGGGACTGTTTTTCATATTTGTTTCCCCGGAATGTAGCCTAACATGTGGCACATTATAAGTACTTAAGACATTTTTTCATTTATTTCTTCATTTGTATGCCATTCAGTCTCTCATCTCTTTTTCTCTCTAGCTGCTTACTTCCAAATTTTACCCATACATCTTGAACCTTTACTGCTATCATGTCTTCTTTATATGTTTTCCCAAGTGCAAAATTAGGACTAATGTCTAGAAGCTAGAGAAGGGGAAATTACTTCTTAGATAAAAATGACAGTGCCACTTGAACTCTCAAAAAATGAAATGCATTACTTAAGAAGTTCCCAGTTACTGGAAGTCTCCAAGCAGAGTTTGGATGTCTACTCATTGACAGTGTTGCAAAGGAGAATCATCATATCTGAAGTTATTTCTAACTTTAAAATTATATGCCTTTTATAACATCAAAAACAATTACACTTTACCAAAAAATTATGGCAATAAAAATTCTCTTTTTCTTTCTTATTAAAAGTTTAAAAATATTCCAAACTCGATACAATTCATTATTTGAAGTATGGATTTTAAAACTATGGTTTCTAAACAAAGCCAGAACGCTTTAAAACACATTCTCTGAAGCTAAACTAAATTACAATATTAAATTCCCAATGCTGCTTAAAAGCATGTTACAAGTGACAATCACACTCAGGAGTGGGTGGGGAAAAAATCAACTGTAGAAAACTTGAGATGTATGTTAGAAGTGCTATAATTGACATAACACATCTCTCACATCTCTAAAAGTCTTTTCATTTTTTATTCCCTCAGTTAAAATACCCTCTCTGGACCTTGAAGATAATACTCCAATATCACCATCATTCTTTATTTGATAGGCTTTGTTGCTACTAAAGTTACTGCTTCACTTTGCTAACTGTATTTGCAATTCTTCTGCTACTCCAAGCAAAAGGAAACCATGGATGTAGAGTCAAAGAGTCTTGGTCAAACTGTAGTTCTTCCACATACTTCCTAGGTGGCCATAGGAAATTATTTAAACTCCACTAGGCTTCAGTCATCATCTGTTAAAAGAGAAGGTGGGACTAAATGGCCACTTCCAGGGCTAAACCTAGCATCCTATGATCCAAAAGAAGCTATAAATTCAAAAAAAGTAGTAATCATATAGACCTATTTGAGATATGACAATTTCAAGATCATTCTTTCTTCCTAAGTAAGACTTTGAGACTTAATTGATTCTACTCTTTGGTGGAATTCTTTGGGAATGGAAGAAACTTTGGGTTTATTCTAATTTATTTTCTTTACAAATCATTATTCAATTATATTGTCAAGTGCACCATATCAAAAAAAATCTATAAGCATTAAATTCCTGCCTTATTCTTTGATAATGAAATCTTGATTTTCTCTCATTTAGGCAGAGTTAGACTGTTTTGCAAACTAACTGATAAACAAACTAATTAGAAAACCAATTATTTCTTATTACTAGCTATATTCTTTCAGTGAAAAAGCTACTTCCCATAAGTTATTTTGTATATGTCTCAAGGGCTCCACAAAATTCTCCTAATATCTTGGAAAGCATATTCCACCTAGAATCAGGAAGACCTGGGGTAAGTTCTATATAGGGCACTTCTTAGCTATATTATCATGGGATTCTCAATATGTAAAATGGAAACAATAATACCTCAAATCCTGAGGTTGTAATCAAAAGAAATATCGTATATAAATTGATATTTGATAAAGTACTATATGAAATGCAGACAAGAATAATCATGCTGATAGCATTTATATAGGGCCTAAGGTTTCAAAGAGATTTACAAGTGTTATCTCATTTTATTCACATAACTACCCTTGGAAAGTAGATTATTATCCTTTCCATTTTATGGATGAGTAACCAGGCCAGAGAGAGTTTAAAAGACTTGCTCAGTACCATGCAGCTTGCAAGTGTCTGAAAGGACAAGACTGGAACCTAGGTATGATCAAAATAATTTAAAATCTGTATTAAGACCAATATTGAAGGAGATATTTTTAACAGAAAAAGAGGACCTAAGTCTAAGACAATCAGCTGGAAACTGCCCAGGGCTCATACCTAGACCAGAGAGTTACATTGGCTATAAGAGAATCCTTGATGAAGTGTTCATAATACCAGTTAGTGGTTCATTGAGGAGATTACATCTTTCAATTAGAATCAAATGGTAAAATGTGAGAAATGAATAATTCTCTCCCATATTTAATGATTAATTATTGTATTAGGACCAAGGTTTTTCTCTTTTTCTATTCCTCATTCAGAAATCAACCAGTGTGGGAAATCTTTACTCAGCCCAAAATCAAATCAGACAGCAAAAGAAACATTAAGTTTAGGCTAACAGGTGTATTCCTGCTCATTGTGTTTGCTAAGACAGGTTTAGGAAAGTGTTGATTCTCCTTATAATCAAGATAGATGATATAGAAATTGTTATGTCTCCTTGACCTCAATTTGAGTGACCTAAACTGTGTACTCCACTATAGCCCACCTTCCATTTGATTAACCAATCAGAGTTGAGTAGACATTGCTCAGGAACACCTCCTCTTGGAAGGGCATATAAACTGTGATCCCACTGCCATAAGGGGTTTTGGTCTAAGACAGCCAAATGATCATTCTATAAAATTATTAATAAGTGATTAAATTACCCAGAAAAAATATATTGATAGGTCCTCCAGACTCCATGTTCTGTATTCTATCCACTAGGTTATTTAGATGGCTTATGCATAGACTGTACACAAACAAATTATACCTTCAGGAATTGTTTTTATACTATATATCTAGGGAAGTGTGATAGAGTATAGCACAGAGATAATATCGAGTCAACTGTTTTCTACTGATAATTTTTTCTTGAATTAAATCAATTTTTGATAGATTGGTCACAGAGTATGTAATATCTTAATTTAGTAAAACACAGACAAACATAACAATCTACACTCTCACATATATTGAATCAATTATATATTCATGTAATTTGAAATTCTGTCATAATATTGTTTAATATATTAGAGTATGATATTTTGCTAACTTATGGTAATTAGAACTCTTTTTAGGGTGTCATGGAAAGGCAATAGAGTTGAGTCTCAGGACCTGGTTCAAATCCTGCTCCACCACAATGAAGTAGTGAAATCCTCCAAATCACATGCCTCTCTCTGAGTAAATAATAAGATATAAAATATATAATGAAAAACTTCCTCGATTGGAAATACTTAATTGAATGAAATTTAAAATTCATCTCTTTTTAGTCACATGTTGTCTTTCAAAGTGGATCAACTGCAAAAAGCACCTTGTCCATATAATTAGAGACTTCCCTCAGGAAATGGAGCAGCTAAATGACTCGTTGGAAAGAATTCCTAGACAGGAGTCAGGAAGACTCATCCTTGTGAATTCAAATCCAGCTTCAGCTGCTTACTAAATATGTAATTCTAAAAAATCACTTATCCCTGTTTATCTCTTTCCATTCATGGAATCCTCATTAAATTTTCATTAAGAATAGTACTCTCTCTCGTGGGCCACTCAGTTCTATCCTTGTTGCTTGGTTATCTAGTTTTGAAGTTTCAATCCCGAATGTTTGGAAATCTATAGCAAGGACATGTTTAGAACCTGGACAAAACTTGTTGCGGCTTTCTGAGTATAGTGAACTCTGTAGAATATAAGGCCAATTAAATAGGCAATCTGGAGTTAATATACCAGTCTCCTCTCATCAACTAGCAGGTTTAGGTCTTTATGCAGACACTTTAGCACAGATTAATTACCCTTTAACAGCATTTGAGCAAACTGCTTCTGCTGCTATCAAAGCATGGGGCACCCTCCCAGGAAAACAAGATAGAGGGGAAGACTTCACAAAAATAGCACAAGGTCCAAATGAAGCCCTTTGCTTATTTTGTGGGACATCTGCAGACAGCTGTCATAAGAACTATTGGTGAAAATGCAGCAAAAGAAATTATGATAAGACAACTTGCTAAAGAAAATACTAATGCGGTTTGTAGAAAAATTATATTAGGACTACACAAGGATTCTCCTTTAGATGAGATCATAAGATGCTGTGCCACAGTGGGCACAAATACCTTTTATACCCACAGTATTATACAAACTTTTCAAGATCTGAACCTGAGAAGAGAAGAAAAGGTCCCTTTTGGCAAAGGATTTCCAGAGAGACTCATCAATGTTTTCATTGTGATGAAATAGGGCATCTGAAATCTCAATGTTGGAAGAGAAAACAGGGTGGGAGAACAAGACCCAAAACATTATGTCCAAAATGCAACAGAGGCTTCCATTTGATGCCCATCAGAATGTAGAATGACTCAGGGAAACAAGAAGCTGAGCCCAGCTCCAGGGCCTGAGACAGAAAACATTTGGGGCATGATGGCAGCTTAAGTTAAACCCAGAGAGTCTTTAGAAGTTCAGAACTCAGACATGATCAGTCAAAAGAAAAGCAATCTGATGGGAGAAGGAATTACAATTGGGGAAAATGGAGTTGTATGCAGCTGGGTAGTACTACTGAAATATTGCCAAGAGAGATGACATCTGACCATGTCTGGCCTATACATCTTTACCTCAAGGCATAGTAGGCTTGACCATTTCACCTCCTGAGAGTGCTTACAAAACAGTGTCTATCCATACACTGATGTGGGAAAGTGTAGAATGTGTAGCTAATATCCCAGTCATTAACACAGATAGACAATGTGTGACTTATTAATCAGAAGAAGTAGTAGCATTAGGTTTGCTGATACAGACTCCTAATAAGCAATTTGGTGATATTTATCAAGATTTTGACTCCCAACAACAGAATCCAGGAATATTCTGGACTGCAGCCATTACAATTGACTATCCTATGCTCACTGTCTATGTAAATGTCATATTATTGAAAGGGTTGGTAGACACGGATGCAGACTGTACAATCATTAGAGGTGGCAATTGGCCCAGTTACTGGCCAAAGATTAAGGCAGACACCTATATATCTGGCATAGGAGGATCAATAGCAGCTGAAGGTTAAATTCACGCATTTGACTATTCTCGTGGTTTCTATCCTGCTGAGACCAAGGCCCTTCAGACCTCCAGTCTGCTAGCCCAAACATCATAGGAAACAAGAAAAGAGAAAGGAAGTAGCTTCAATCAGCTCTGCTCATCAGTTCTAATCATAAAAACTCTTTCTTCCCTGGTATTCCTTTGAAGCTTTCTCCTTCTGATGACTCCTCTGGACAGTCACTTGAATTAAGAGATGGAACTATGACAATGAGAGAATTTTTTCATTTTGTCTTTAGCTCCTCAATACCTAACATAGAGCCATATAAATCATAAATACTTAATAAACTATTCTCTTTCTTGTTATGGAGAAGAGGTATGCACAGTTCAATGAAACTTCATTCTTTGTTATGCAGAATTACGAAAGTTAGGTCACAGAGGAGAGTTTTGACAAAAGGTGATCTATTATTTTTTTTACATGTTAAATGTGTCACATTATATCCTAGATACAATATATGTGTGCAGAACCGAACAGTTCTCTTGTTGTTGAAGAATTGGATTCAGAAGGTAAAAATAACCCAGGAAGAAAAAAAAAGCATGCAAACAGTTTACATTCATTTCCCAGTGTTCTTTCTTTGGGTGTAGCTGCTTCTGTTCATCATTGATCAATTGAAACTGAATTAGATTTTCTCTTTGTCAAAGAAATCCACTTCTATCAGAATACATCCTCGTACAGTATCATTGTTGAAGTATAATGATCTCTTGGTTCTGCTCATTTCACTTAGCATCAGTTCATGTAAGTCTCTCCAAGCCTCTCTGTATTCATTCTGCTGGTCATTTCTTACAGAACAATAATATTCCATAACATTCATATACCACAATTTACCCAACCATTCTTCAGTTAATAGGCATCCATTCATTTTCCAGTTTCTAGCCACTATAAACAGGGTTGCCACAAACATTTTGGCATATATAGGTAAAGGTAATCTATTATGAAGGGAAATGGCAAGTCACTTCAGTATCTTTGCCAAGTAAATCCCATGGACAAGATTAAAATAATAAAAGATAGAACACTAGAAGATGAGCCCTACCCACCCACCCCCAGATCAGAAGACATCTAATATATACCATTTTACAACATCCCAAAAGGTGACATACACATGTATGTCATCAGATGACAATTTCAAAATCAGATTAATTATATACCTTGCACCCAAACGTAGAGAAGATCTATACAGTTAAATAAAACAAAGACTTACTTTAAAAAAAGAAATTAAAAGATAATTAGAATAACAGGAAAGTTTGACCTTGGTATACAAAATGAAGCAGGACAGAATTTTGTCAAGATAACTTGCTATTTGAAGCAAATATTCTTTTGCAATGATCTATTAAATAGAAATCAAGCTGATTATATGTTTTGAATCAAAGATAGAGTAGCTCTATACAGTTAGTTAAAACAAGATCTGGAGCTGATTGTGGATTATATCATGAGTATCTTAATGCAAAAATTCAGAATGAAATTGAAAATGGTAGGAAAACTCATCAGACTATATATATATATATATATTTCTTTATGAATACGAAGTTGAAGTGATAAATAGATTTACAGGACTTGATGTGTTAGATAGAGTGCCTAAAAATTATGGCCAGAAGTTCACAATATTGTACAGGAAATGAAAAAAATTCTAAAGAAAAAGAATACCAAGAAAAAATGGCTATCTGATGAAACAACAAATAATTTGGGAAAGAAAAAAAAAACAAAAGATAATGGGATAAGGGAACAATTTGCCCAACTGAATGCAAAATTCCAAAGAAGAGCAAGGAGAGATAAAAAGATTCCTTAAATGAGAATTCAAAGAATTCTCATTGAAAAGAAGAAAACAATAAAATTAGAAAAGAGACCTCATCAAGAAAATTAAAAATATCAAATGATTATTTCATATAAAAATGGGCATGATAAAAGAAAAAATGTTAGGGACTTAACAAAAGTAGAAGAAATTAAGACTAGGTGGAAAATATATAAAACAAATAAAATATATATGAAAAGCTATGCAATCAGATTTTAATATCACTGATAACCAAGATTGTACAAGGCAATGCCAAGATAATTCAATGATCAATTCTGATGGACATGGCTCTGCTCAACAATGAGATGATTCAGACCAGTTCCAATGATCTTGTGATGAAGAGAGCCATCAACACCCAGAGAGAAGAATGTGGGAACTAAGTGTGGTTCACAACATAGCATTTTCACTCTTTTTGTTGTTTTCTTGCATTTTATTTTACTTTTTTCTTTTTTCTACTGATTTGATTTTTCTTGTGCAGCACAATAATTGTATAAATATGTATGCATATATTGAATTAACATATAGTTCTATCACATTTAACATATATTGGACTACTTGCCATCTAGGGGAGGACATGGGAGAAGGGGGGGGATTGGAACACAAGGTTTTGCAAAGACTAATGTTGAAGAATTGTCCACGCATATATTTTGAAAAAGAAAAAAAAATTCTTACCTGAGTTAGTTAAAACCCTAACGTATATTGCAGTAAGTGTTGCATTCAATATGTCAGCAAATTTTAAAAACTCAATAGTGGCCACTGAATTGGAAAAGATCAATTTATATCCCAATGTTAAAGAAGGACAATGCTAAATGTGTTCAAATTACTGGATAATTGCACTTATTTGTGTATCGATAGGTTATGTTTAAGATTCTTAAAGCTAGGTTTCAACAATATATAAACCAAGAATACCAGAAGAGGAGACTAGTTTTTCAAATAGGCAGGGGAACTACAGAATTGCCTAAAGTCTTTGCTGGTTATGGAGAAAGCAAAGAGATTCCAGAAAAAAAAAAAATCTACTTCTCCTTCACCAATTGTGGAGATCACAGAAAAGTGAGACCAGTCCTCAAAGAAATGGAATTACCACATTATCTTATTTGTCTTCTGAAGAAGCTATATGCAGGTCAAAAAACAACAGTTATTGAACAACCGATTAGTTTAAGATTGAAAAAGAAATACAACAAAGCTGAATATTATCACTTTTTTATTTGACTTATATGCACAAGAATATATCCCACAAAATGCCAGGCTGGATAACTAAAAAGCCAAAATTAAAGTTTCTGGGAGAAATATCAATAATTTCAGATATGCAGATGATACCAATCTGATAGCAGAAAATGAACAAAAACAATTAGAATGGAGAAAAATCCCTTGATGAGATTGAAAGAGGAGAATGTAAAAGTTGGTTTGAAGTTAAATTTCAAAAATGTCAATCATAGTAACTGGTTCTATTAAATTTTAGGCAAATCGAGGGAAAAGAAATGGAAGCAGATTTTAAATTCTTGGGTTCAAAGATCACTGAAGATGATGACTGATAAACTTAAAAGCCCCTTGTTCCTTGGAAGGAAAGTTATGGCAAATCTGGACAGCATACTGAAAAATAGAGATGTCCCCTTTCCAACAAAATCTATATAGTCAAAGCTATGGTTTTTCTAATAGCAATGTATGGCTATGAGTTGTACTATAAGGAAAAATTGAGCAATACAGAATCAACACTTTCAATTGCAGGACTTTTGAAAGTCCCTGGACAACAAAAACAACAATAACAACAAAAGTCAGTCAAATTAATTCAGACTATTCAATGGAAGGTCAAATATTATAGCTGAATATTAAATATTTTGGCTACATAATGAGAAGACAGGATTAATTGGAAAAGACCCTGATGTTGGGAAAGATTGAAGGCAAAAGGAGAAGGAGATAGCAAAGAATGAGATGGATAGTATCATGGAAACAACAAATATGAACATGGACAGACTTTGAGAAATAGTAGAGGATAGATAGAAGGACCTGCATGTTATGAACTTATAGGCTCATGAAAAGTCAGACACAACCAAATGACTGAACAATAACAAATAAATTCTTATTGAATTGGGTGGTTGAACTGATTTTTATAGATATTTGCCCCTTTACAACTTGCTATCTTTTCAGCTAGACCTGCAGAACCTGCTCCTATTGCACAAATCTACTCTCAAGTAGCCCTTAACTTGGTTGCAATATTAAGCATGAAGAAAGTACCTGTGGACTAAAAAAAAGTCAAAATAGGAAGTACTTGGAAGCAATTTAATGCATTAAACTTGTGTCAAGGTAAGTGTCCGATCACAATACTCTCCAAATTTTATAAACCTGTTTGGTCATCACTGTACAACTTGCAAATATAGATAGTGATCAGTTCTGATGACTTCCATTTAGAAAGATTCTATTCCATTACTCAACATTGTTTTAAAGACATTTTAAAGACCTTGTATCTAAGCTAGTAATAAGTAGCCATGGAAAGCTAAGGTTCAGTGCCCTATTAAAAATGGTTCTGAAAAGACTTATTTGTATTAGATGTTAAATTTTTTTCTTTTTGACCTAACAACAACCCATCCAGTTACCTACCATTGCCCTCATTTTCATACTATAATGACGATATGAGAGAAATATGAACTACATGAGAAAACTAAGACTCAAAAATGGATATGAGCTGGTATGTGTAAACAAAGCTATGGTATAAGATGGAAAACATCAAGCATAGATTTATAGTTTCAATCCCATTTAAGAAGGTAAATTTCAACACCATCATTTTCATATGGAAAAAGATTACCCATTTGTATATTTAATTTAATATACATTAATTAAGGTGAGGAAAATCCCCCCAACAAATTCAATCTGTTTCTGCCCATAAAAACACTGAAGATTTCATCAGTGTCAGAAGAAAGAACGTCCTGAAACGCACTGGTTATTAGTCAGATAATGATCACTATAGAGACACCTTACCATCAATATTCCTCAGAGAAATATATAATGGGAAAACCTTTCTCATAGACAGAAATGGAATGAAAATAATAGCGATGACTCTTAACATGTGATAATTTATTAGTCCTTTAATGGAAATCCAGACATGAAAAGTCTCAGAAATAATCTTTAGTCTGGTACAGTAAAGAGTACTAGTGTGAAAATGGATTTGAATCCTGATTAGACTAATTTTCTGGTCTATAATCCTGTACAGGATACTAATTCTCTATGGTCCTCAACTTATTTATCTCTAATATGTGAATAATAATTTTCCACTATCTACCTTATAGTGTTATTTTGGAAGTTTGTGTGTGGTTGTGTTTTGGTTTTTTTTCAATAGATTTTAATTTTTTCAAATAAAGATAATTTTGTAAAATTTTGTGTTCCAATTTTTCTTTCTCCCTTACTTACCTGTCCCTTCCCCAAGATAGCAAACAACTTCATGTAGATCAAATATGTGTTTCTTTTAAACATATTTCTATGTTTGTCATGTTGTGAAAAAGGAAAAAAAAACAAGAAAGAAAATCAAGCAAACAACAACAATAACAAAAAAGAAGAAAATATTATGCTTTGATCCACATTCAGTCAGATGGCATTTTCCATCCCAAGGCTATTGGAATTGCCTTGAATCAGCACAATGTTAAAAAGAGTCAGGTATATCATATTTGATCATCACATAATCTTGTTATTGCTGTGTACAATGTTCTCTTCATTCTGCTCACTTCACTTAGCATCAGTTCATGTAAGTCTTTCCAGGCTTTTTTGAAATCAACCAGCTCATTGTTTCTGATAGAAAAATAATATTCCATAACTTATTCAGCCATTTCCCAGCTGATGGGTATCCACTCAATTTCCAGTTCCTTGCCAGCACAAAAAGGGATGCTATAAAAATGTTTGGATCTTACACAGTTATTTTGAAAGAGGCACTTGTGTTCATGCGATAAGATGATTAATTTTCAATTTAAGAAAGGCATGATAATATATAAAAAGAATAAAAGAAAGCTTCAGTTACAAATTCAAGAGTAGCAAGTACAAGATGCTCTGGTGAACTTCCAGGCACCTGGTTGAAGCTCTTTAATTCATGTATTAGACAACTATATTTGATTGTCCCTGAAGAACTAGAAACCAATTATGCAATCTGATGCCTTGTACTATGTCACCAAATAAACACTAGATGATGATTTTGGTCACATGAACTAAGGAATGACTTTAGAGCTGGCACCAAACAAAACCACCTACTACTATTGATCCAAGATGGTAAAAGCTGTCCAGCAGAAGCACGAAACTTATGCTCAATATCCTATAAGTGTTAATTTTCCACCTACATTAAATACATATTCCACACAATGCTACTTGCTTGCTTAGGTATGTGTTTGATGGACACAGCCTTCAAAAATCCAGAATCACCTTTACCAAAAATTAGTGCTCAGGAAGGTAGTGCAAGCAAGAGCTTTTTTACTATGTGGTACACCAAGCACAGAAGCAACACACACACACACACACACAAACACACACACACATACACACACACACACACACGTTATATGACAAGGCATACATAGATTCAGCATAGAGTTGGCCACTCATATAAAAGAGATGTATATAGTTGCAAAATCTCAATGGAAGTACACACTCAGCAATTAGGGAAATTGTATCCCTTAAAATTGGCTTGTTTGAGAATGAGTATGCCAGATATGGAAGGGGACATGTGAGACCCTTCTATCCTCCACCATCTCCAAAAGTCTGTCCAAGGTCATATTCATTGTTTCCATGATATGATCTGTCCATCATGTCCTTTGCTGTTCCCCTTTCCTTATGTTTTCAATCTTTTCCAACATCAGGGAGTTGTCATAATGAGTCATTATGTGGCCAGAGACTTTGTGCTTCAGTTGCAGCATTTAGCCTTTAACTGTATAGCCTGAATTGATTTTTTAAATGTGGACTGACTACCCTCCTTGCCGGTCAGTAGACTCCAGTAGTCTTCTTTAGACCACAATTTAAAAGCATCAATTCTGCAGCATTCAGCTTTCCGTATAGTATGCACACACACAGGTATTTGTATAAATAAAAGCCAAACACATTTGAAATAGTTAAAGAGTAACCTTGGTAAGGAAATCCAGAAAAAGATCTCATGAAGAAAGTATTGTCTGATTCTGAAGGAAACTAGTATTTCTGAGAGGTGAAAGTGCAGGATGAAGCATCTATAGGCACGGGAGTAGCCAGTACAAAAATATAAAGATGATAGAAAGAGTATCATGAATGAGAAGCAGTAAGGAGACTAATTTAAGAGAAGTATACAGTGTCATGGGAAGTAATATGCATATAAGATGGACATGTAGGAAGAAGCTTGGTTATAAAAAGCTTTAATAGCAAAATGGAAAATTTATGATTGTTGCATATTTGAGCCAGATTTAATGAATTTAAGTTCAATGAATTAGCATTTTTGGCAGCAGTCAAAAATAGATGATGCAAAAATAGATAAGGCTAAATTAATAAGGTATCACTCCTCAAAAGAGGGAAGCAATTGTCCCATTGTAAAGTGCTTGGCAGTAAAGTCACATGTTCCCAAAGGAGAGTAATGAAAATGATGACAGATCTTGAGTCTGTTATACAAGAGTTGGTTGAAGGAAATGGCAATATTTAGCCTTGAAAAGAGAGTAACTATGTTCAAGTATTTGAATGATTGTCACTTGTTCTGTCTAGTTCTAGAAGTCAAAATCAGAGTAACAGGTGAGAGCTGCAAAGAGTCAAATTTGAAGTCAAGAAAACTTCACAATTAGGGCTGGGGATAATAAAACTAACTGCTATGAGAATGAATGAATTGATGGCCACCTTTTGAGTATGTTTTAGTGGATGGAGAATGCTGTACAGATAAAACTACATGGTTGCTTAGGGCCCTCCTAATCCTCAAAATCTGAGATTCTGTTATCCTAAAGAAAATAGGAAATCTCTGCAATTTAAGGGTGTGGTATGGTCATTCATTTACTTTAGAAAAAGTACTTTCTGGCAGAGATGTAGAAAATGGATTAGAGTGAAGAAAAGACTTGAAGCAAGGAAATAAAATAGGATTTTATTGCAAGAGTCTAGAAAATATGTGATGACGGATCGAGCTAAGGTTATATACCTGTGAGTAAAGAGAAGAAAACAGATACAAGAGATATTGAGAAGGCAGAAATGACAAGATTTGACAACTAATCAGATATAGTAGGCAAAGGAGAGTAAGGAGTTCAGGATAACATCAAAATTATAAAACCAAATGACTTGGAATAAGGTTGGTACTATTAACAAAAGCAGAAAAGTTTGAAAGAGGCATGAAAAAAAGACAAAAAGGCAGACCCAAGTGAAAGATTTTTCATTTATCCCTATTAAATTTCATTTTGTTTTATTCAACCCAATGTTCTAATCTTTTCGAATATTTTAAAATTCTCTATTAAAGTTCTAATTTGATACCTCTTTTTACGAAACTAAAGGTGTATTGTGAAATCAGAGATGTTTTAGACAGCTAAAATAAGTATACACATACAATTAAACATGTACAATGATAAAGAATGCACATTATCCCAGCTAAGATATTGTTCTGAGTTCCAGCTTTAAATGAGGACTTAATATCACTTAATAATCTGAAAAATTTTATTATTAAATTAATAATAAACACAAAGCAAAGAAACCAAATGCCAGTGTTATCCCTAATTTCCCCACTTTCATTTTCCAATTATATCTAGCAAATTGTCATATCTTGTCATTTCTACCTTCTCAACATCTCTTGCATATATTCCCTTTCTTTTACTCACACAACCACAAGTTTTTGTCACATATTTTCTGGCACATTCCAACAGTATCTTATTAAATCTCCTTACTCAGAAATTAAGAAAATAATTTTTAAACTTGATACAGCTTTAAAAATTTAAGGAAAAAAACTAAAAAAAAACAAATTAAATTTTCTTCAAATTTATATCAAAATATTACAGCAAAAAAGGCTGCTCTATTTTTGGATAAGTACGAAAACATCACATCTCAAAGTAAAATTCATCACTGTAAAATTGTACTGAACTTGCAGAGCTGATTTATGGGCCTCAATATCAAAAAGATACAGAAATTTCTAAGAAATTCATACAATAACAACAACAAATGATTCACAAAAAAACCTGCTTCATGTTTGATGTAACAAATATTTAGCTTAGGAATAATATCTCAATTTGCAAATATTTCAAGAGTAAAAGACTAAAGTGGAAGTAGCAATTTATCAGGAAATAAAAAGTATTAAATTAAAATTAAACAGTAGTATTTTAGCCTGTTTTGGGGGTTAACTTCCAATTTTATTTCTTGAAAATTCAAATTAGGCAACCTAAGATACTATAATACATCATGAAAGGAATGAAAGCAAAGAATAGATTAGCCCAAAATATATTTTACTACACTTTCTATAATATTAATTGGTTCATATGATAATAAAAACTTATTGATACACAGATTTTTGTATATTCTGATTGCTGGAGTTTTTTTTTCAATGAAAGGAAGAAAATTATCATAAGTAATGAACAGATAATAGCCCACAATTTTGACAGCCTAAATCTTTCACAGATCATCACACATGAAGATGAGAAAGTGATGCAGAGTAATGATAAGAGGAATAAAAATATGAACAATATGGTTATAATTTCTTTCAACACATGTTGTACCCTAGTCTGCCACGGTCCAATGCAATCAAATTGGTTTTCTCATCCAATATAAGTGTCCAAAGAGGGATATTGGGAGAAAGGATGGACTAACTTTCCCATCACTTCTGTGAATGTCAATGGTCAGGATGTCAGTAGACAACGCCTTTTGCCTTTTACAAGATATACTTTGGGAATTTTAAAGAATTTCTCACAAGTTATCATACAAATGCCATGAAAACATTTTTCAGTCTAGTAGATCATATTTGTTCTTTTTGATTATTCTCTAAGTTATAACTATCTTCATACAAAGAATATTGAACCAATCACTCAACCAAAAACCATTTAAATGTCTATTCCATACTAAACACTATTCTAGATACTGAAGATAAAAAGACAAAAAATGAAATGATTTCTCTTCCTAATGATATTACAATATATTATGGGGAACAATATGTATTTGTATGTGCAGTAATAACAGATTAAATATATGCAGAATAAAACCAAAATAAATATAATGTAATGAAGGAATGATTAGTTGTTGATGGGGACGAAGTGTTAAGAAGAGTCATCACACAGAAGGTGTTATTTGAGCTTCATTTTGAAGGAACAGATAAATTCAATGATGTATAGCGAGAAAAGTGTACATTTCAAGCATAGTGGATGACCAGTAAAGTAAGATGGGAGATAAGAGTGTTCTATGTGACAAACAGGGAGACCAATTTCACTGGGAGCAGGATATCAATGAAATATAAAAACAGGTGGAGGCCAAGTTGTGTAATGTTTTAAAAGTCAAATAGATACTTAGATATAATCTTAGGGAGCCACGGCATTTAATGAGTAAATTAGTAGCTTATGTTGAGATCTACATTTAAGGAAATTACTTTTGATTGGGATGAGAAGAAACTTGAGTAGGAGAAATTGGGGAACTATTACAATATTTCAGGTAAGAAGTTGTAGACAGAAAAGATGTGAGCAAATGGCAAGATCTGATGAATAAGGATATGTAGGATGAGGGAATGTGAAGAGTCAAGGATTACCCAAGTTGATGGAAGTGGGACTCTGTTTTTTTCTTACAACTTTTTATTTTCAAAATATATGCATGGAAAATTTTTCAACATTAACCCTTACAAAACCTTGTCTTCCAGTTTTCCCTCTCTTTACTCCACTCTCTCCCCTAGATAGCAAGTAATCCAATATATGTTAAACATGTAGAAAATATGCTAAATCCAATATATGCATACATATTTATGCAATTATCTTGCTGCACAAGAAAAATCAGATCAAACAGGGAAAAAATAAGAAATAAAATAAAATGCAATCAAAATGTTATATTGTGAGCCACGTTCAGTTCCCACAATCCTCTCTCTGGGTGCAGATGGCTCTCTTCATCACAAGATCACTGGAACTTGGAAAAGGACTCTAGAAAAAATGGCACTTTCCTCAACAGAAACAGAAAGTCTGGCAGAAAGGTTAGGAGCTGGGAGAGAAAGAAGTTGGAAATAATGACTTTTGCTTTGGACAATTTTGATTGTTTTTGGGACATCTAATTTGAAATATATAATAGAGACATGCTGGTGCCAAACTGAAGCTCATGGAAGAGATCTAATAATCACAAATATCTGTGAGCCCAACTACATAGAGGGCATAATCAAGGGCATTATCAAACTCTGCACACTAAAGGGAGCCATTGAGAGAGCAGGATTGTGTATAAAGAGACAAGGGGCATGGTAGAAAAGCTTGATGTTCAACCACAGTTATAGTACATGATATGGAAAATGATGCAGCAAAGGGGATATAGGAGTAGTTGGAAACATAGAAGAACCAAGAAAGAAGTGTCACAGAAAACTGGAGAAGAGGTAGTAGAAGCAGTTCAATGAAATCATGACTATCAAAGGCAGCAGACAGGCAAGAAGTTTGAGGTCTTAGAGGAAAAACAACCTATCACATCCCAATTAACAGACTGCTGGTAACTTTGGAGAGAACTGGTTTAGCTAAATGATGAGGCTGGAAGTCATAATGTAAAAAGTTGAGGCGTGGATAAGAGAATATAAAATAAAAACTGAGTGTAGTCAGCTTGTTCAAGAAGTTTAGTTCAGAAAGGGAAGAGAATTATTGATATGTGGCTTAAGAGAAGGCTAGAGTCTAGTGAAAGGTTTTGTGTGTGTGTGTGTGTTTTTAAATGAGGGAGAGTTTAGCATGCTTAAAGCAGCTTGGAAGGAATTGGCAATTAAGGAATTGAAGGTTATGATCTCAGATGCGTAACATACTTACTAGCTGTGTGACCCTCAGCAAGTCACTTAACCCCAATTGCCTCAGCAAAAAAAAAAAAAAAAAAAAAAAAAAAAAGGAAAAGAAAAGAAAAGAAAGAAATTAAAGGTTAGAAAGAAACTGGACATGATGAATTCATCTATTGGAGAAGTTACAGAGTATTATAACACTGATAAAACAAGGAAGCAAACACTGTGAAAAGTAGGGTTTTTTTTAAGAAAATGCAATATTGGAACAAAATAAAGGTACATATACATAGCACCACTTATGCATCTTCCTCCTTAGAGAAGATGGGGCACCTACTTTCAAGATTTTAGCAAGATTTTGGAGCATGTATAGGATAGACATTCTGTAACTGGTTCTGCTCAGATAGCCATGTGGAGAACAAATTTGACTGGCTGTAGGGACAGTTAAAAAACTTCCACTTTTATCTTTTTTTGGTGGACATATCTTCTCTTGGTCTGTCTCTTTTGATGATGGCATCCAGAAAAAGCTGGAGAGAAAAAGCTGTAAGGCAAAAGACTTCCAGCCCTCCCTCTTTATAACTGATGTGTTCTCTGATTCAGCTTTTGTTTTGTTTTGTTTTGCTTTAGATAGATAAATTAGAGAATATTATCATGTAATTTGTAAAATATTGGAAAAATAAAACATCTTGGTTTCCAGGTAGTCAGGTGTCTGAGAGTTAAGTCCATGTCATGTTTTGAAGCCAGCCCAACACGGATATAAAGGAACCACAGTGAGTTATCATGTGAAATCTGGACGTGGTTTTGGTGAGAAAAATGTAATATAGAAACTATGCAAAGTCTGAATCCCCTCCTGAGTCAGAATGTAAGGTGGTATATGCCTCTCAATATGCCTGTGAAGTATTGTAGGAAGAAGGGAAGAAATATATGTACTTTTGTTTTCACTATAATCCCTTTGGAAAAGCTAATTGATTAATTAATTTGTTAAATGGAAGTAAAGTGTTAGGCACTAACATCTAGTGCATTAGTGTAGTATCTATACAACTACTAAATAAATGTCTGAATTGTAACATCCTGGTTATGAAACAGTGGGACAGTTTATGCTTGTCATGCACATGCATTCATACACCAAGAATTTTAAAAGCTAATATAGTCAATATAATGTTTTAAAAGAGTATTTTTATTCATTTTAGATAATATTAAATATCAATGAATAATGAAACAAATATCTAAGCCTTGATTAAAAGTTTGCTTTTGAGAAGCAAGCATGGAAAAATTAATCTATTAATTCAGAGGGAAAATCCAACCCAAGCATTTAATTTTATGGTCAAACTAACAGAAAGCCAAAAGTCTAAAATCAATTATTCAAAATAGAAATGGATATACAGAGGCAATCAGTACCTGAGCCTAGAATCTTGGGACTCTTAACAAAAATGGAATTCATCCGTCATGAGCTAAAATGGAGTAAGAAAAACACAATCTGAAGCAAATCACTTTAATATCCTTACTGAAACAAACAAATATTGCCCACATAAGGCTGATTGTTACAAGAATAACTGAGCAGGATCAATATTCCATGAGGTCTTGAGATAGGTTTTGTATGAAATAATATTCATATTAAAGACTTAGGCCTTTCCTTGGACCAGCCAGGATATCCAGATAGGATAGAGAAGGCACCCACTACTCAAAATAATAACATGAAATTAAAAACAAACAAAAAGTTAATTAAAAGAACAACACAATGCTTCTTTATTATACTGTACTCATTTATAGATTGGAACTCTACTCCAATTAAGTCAGGAAGGAGTAAGGGGAAAGAAACTCTAAAGAGGGTTGAGAGTAATTTTACCCTGGTAAATCCTTGATCCCTTTCAAAGAGTTCAAATTATGGTACAATGATGCATTTGATATAACTGACTGACCAAGTTACATCATTAAAGTAAGTTTTGGGCTAAAAAACAATGGCTTTCTTTTCTGTGGTCAACAAATAAAAGAAATCTCTACCTTCTTAAAATTTCAAGTAAAAATTTAATCTGTAAACATGCAATTTGCTAACAACTAGAAAAAACATATTACTGTATCTAGATCAATCTAGATATAAATATATAGATACATGTATGTTCATATACATATATGCATGTGTATACACATACCCATAATAATGCAAAGAGTATGTATGTGTGTGTGTATGTGTGTGTCCACCATAGGAACAGTTTGAACACATTATGTCCTAGCTTTGCCCCAGAATAGAAGAAGAAAAAAAAGTTTAAGAAGGAAAGGCTGCATTGCAACTTCAGACAATCTAAAAGAAGCAAAAAGCTCATCTGCAGCATTTCAGTGGCATGAGACCAATTATAAGAAACCATACTGGGGAGAAAGCTTATACCTTAGGAAGCAGAAACTATCTTAAATATATTCTAACTGTATTCTTTGGAGAGAAAGTTTAAAAAAAAACCTACATAGGCATATATCTTTTTTAATATAGACCCAAAGTAAATCTATTGCTTTAAAATCAGCCATGTGGCTTGCTCCTATTTTTAACACAGGAGAATGATGAGAAGTGATGCTACCTGATTATTAAAGACCTGCCAAGAGTAAGTGCTCTATCTACTCTTAAGTGTATGTGAGTGACTTGAATGCCAAAAACTTCAAAGAGCTCCCTTACAAATTCCTGCCCCTAATATTGGAAAGTATAAAGTAGCAAAAATGCCATAAAAGCATGACTATAATGCATATGAATCCTTTTATGTGAGTACTAGTTATAGGCACTACATAAAAATTGCTGGAGCAGCAGATAGTTTGAATAGCAAGACTTGGTATCCTCTGCTTTATAATACACATAAGGGACAAAAAAACAAAACAGACAAGCAAAAGGACAAAGTGAAAGAAAGGAAGTAAAGTAAAAGATAGCTATGTCACAGTCTTGTCCAACTTTTCAGAAACTCATATATCTCCAAAACTGGAGATCAGATTGACTTACATATATATTCATCCTTTCTCAGAGATTCCCTGGAAAAATTTGTAACAACAATAATAATAGCATTTTTAGAATGATTTAAACTTTGCAAGTTGCTTCATATTTGTTATCTCAGCTAATTCTAACAACAAACCTGAAAATTGGATGTCATTATAATTCTCATTTTATAAGTAAAGAAACTGAAGTAGACAGAAATTAAACAAGTAAGTGCCTAAAGCAGGTTTTGAAACTGGCTATTTCTGACTCGAGATTCAATATCCCCACCACTGTGAAACCTACCTCCTTATGTAGAAAAAACTAGTTATTGGGGTGGAAAAGAGTAGAGTGACACTTCCATTCTTTTTGGTGGCTAAACTATAATTCCACTTGTGAACAGGAGAAAAAAATCGAAATGATCTATATTATAACTCTAAATTTCTTTTTTTCTCTTTTGGTGTTTTTACCCTAAGCCTGAAAGTAATGGTCTCAATATTCTTTGTGCTTCTCTGTTGGTTGGACCCGTCTTGGAATGGCAAGAAATGTCTAGAAAATCCGAGGCTCATAGACAATTTTTTGCAACCTGGCTTCCATCCCCTACCCCAAATCCCAAAGCTGTCCAAGCTATCTCAGGAGGTTTTTCTTGGAGCAGGTAGGAAGCAGTTCTAACTTTGACTTAAACTTTTGCAATGACAACACTGGGACAGAAATGTGAGAAGGGATTAGGAGGAAGAGAATGATCCCAATTACTCTTTTTTCCTCCCCATGCTTTGTCTTTAGCAACATGTTTGAAAAAAGATGAGAGCTACCAGAACCCTAGATAATCAATAACATTTGTTGAACTCTTTTTGTATGCAAAGAGCATAGTTTAATAATATTACCCATAATTCTATTGGTCTTCTTACATTGCCATAGTCTAAGGATTCCTGATAGTAGCACACTAGAAGAGATGATTACACAGTAATTAATCTTAACTCCCAACAAGTGACTTAAATTGAAGTGATAAGCCATTAGGATTCTTTAGGCCATAGAATCAAAGCTCTTTAGTTGGAGAGAACCATACCCCCTTATTTTTACAAATCAAGAAACAAATCTCAGGAGATATAGGCCTTGCCCAAGATCATACAAGTAAAATATATCTCGGTCCTCTGGCCCCAGAGTCAGCATGCTTCCCATTACTGTTTAGAGATGTATGAGAAAGTCTGGGGGGAAAAAAACTAATTCTAAGCCTGGGTTAACTTCTATTCTTTGGAGTTTTGATCAAGTCTATAGGCTCATAAAGTTCTACAACAGACTCTGGAGATTGAACTGTAGTAGGTACCCAGGTAGTCAGAAACTTCAGAAATCAAGGATAATCCACCCTTCCTACCCAACATTTGAAGCCAACACAAAACACTTTTGGCTCTGCTCCAGGTGCAAATGCCAATATCTGGAGGTCAGGGAGGGGGAAAAGAAGACAAGCTTCCTGCCTTTGGGAAGTACACTTTCTGCCGCAGCTCAGTCCTGACTTATTGTATGGGTACCTTCTAGCCTGCCACCCCTTTACCCCTACACCTTCCCCCCAGCACAGGGAGGCCTATATCCATTGTACCTCCTAGTATGCAGTATGTCTGAGATCAGTGAGAAGAAGAATACAGTTTGTACTGGTCACAGCTGCTCTCTTCCTCAGCCCACCTGCTAAAGTTAGAAGTTGTCTTCCTCAATACCTATTATTGATCCCTTCTCCATTATGGTACACTGGAATTTTGTCTTGATTTTGACACAAATTATCTTGAGTTTGAATATGTTCTGAATAGTACATGTTCTGAAAATATGTTTCCAATCTTCATTTGAAATAGGAATTTAAAATGTGCCTAGACTATGTATGGCTCCTCCATCCACATTAACAGTTCTGATGGTAGTGCTGAGGAGCTGAATATCTTTTTTCTAATGTTATAGTTATTGACCTTCTCTCTATCTGTATACTGCTACCCCACTACCTCACCATGATTATCTTTTATTAAAATCTGCCTTACCAATTTTTCTCCTGGGTCTCTTTTGGAGTCCTGAAGCTGACTTTCTTCACTGTGTCTAGTTAGTTCTAAGTTCTTGATGCTGACATTGGGTTGGCCATTCTAGAGATAACACTAGAGCAGGAAGCCAATGGGAAGTCCAAAATCTTCCAACCCTACAATCCTCCAACCCTCATTAGATGAACTTCTCTTGTAAAGCATGGAGAAGAGAAAATGAGATCCTGGAGCTGACTCCAAAATATTCTCCCTAATTCACCCCCTCCCCACAAACACATAGGAATAATTCCTTGTCACAAGTTTGACATTTTCTCTCCTTTATATGGTCACATATTCAATTTTCCAATCTAAATTATTTTGATAACTTTATCCATACCCTGAAAGGGAATGAGCAATTCCCAAACTTATCTGGACAGAATTACTATCATATCTAGTTGACATGATGTTAATTAATTGATTCAATGGAGATATCCTCACCTAATTAATACAACTGGGGTAAGTGGGGTGAGGTAATTGATTGGTTGAATCAACTGATTCATCCCCAAACACTGGATAAAATTGCTTTATTGTGATCTTTTAGAAAAATCACTTCATATCTCTGGCTATCAGTTTCTTCATAAATAAAATAAGTTAAACTAGATGAATCCTAAGAGTCCTTGCAAGTTCAAATCTTTGATCCTATAAAGCAATCAAAAAACATTGATTAAAAGCCTATTAAAAGTTGGGGGCAGAACCAAGATGGTGGAGAGAACACACACTTCATTCTGAGCTCTCCTACTACCCTCACTACTGATTACAAAAGTCAGTCTCTGAAATAGTGCTTGACTGGTAGAATCCATGATATTGGGAGTACAACAAATTACCAGCTGAAGATAATTTGGAAGATCGCCAGAAAAGGTCTGTCTTTATCAGGTATGGGAGGAGGCCAGTGCAGACAGGGAGGCAGAACACGGAGGCTAGCACATGAGTGGACAAGAAGAGAGACAGAGAATTTGTGGGAAGGACTCTATCTCAGTGTTGGCTGTAAAACTTTGGTTGTAAAGCAGTAGATCAGCAGAGAAGTCACACAAACACCAAAGGTAGAGTATACCCCTAAATGCCAGAGTTTAACAGGTCCTGGCCACACCCACCCAGCATGAGGAGAGACTCAGCATGATCACAGCCAGCCACTCTCTGCAAAGCAGCTGCTCTCCACAGTGTGTCTGCTCTTCTCCACATCTCAACCATTCTCCACAGGGCAGATGCTTTTCGCAGCCTATTTGTGGCCTGTTCACAGCACAGCCGCTGTTCCACATGGCAGCCACTGTCCGTCCCTGTTCTGCATGTTCTGCAGAGAAAGCTTGAAACCTCCTTGTCCTGAAGGCAGACCCCAAGGATTTTAAAAAAAATTAATAAAAGAGCAAAATGAGCTCTAACTATAGACAGCTTCTATACTGAAAGACAACAAATTTTAAACCTGGAGGAGAGTAATAGCAGACAATCTCCAGACAAAACCCCAAAGGGGGATATAATCTGTTCTCCACCAGACAAGGCTCTCCTAAAAGAAATTAAAAAGGATCTTAAAAAGAGAGCTAGAAGAAAAAATGGGGAAAGGAGAGGGAAGCTCTGCAAGAGAGTATTGAAAAGGTATATAACTCATTAAAAGAAAAATTTGAAAAAAAAAACTCCCTGAAATGTGAAATAGAAAAGGTAAAGAACTCCCAGAGAAACAGAATTTGTGAATTGGCAAAGATAAATAACTCCCAAGAAAGTAGGATTTGTGAATTGGAAAAAAGAAAATAATTCATTAAAAAAAGTGAAATGGGAAAAAAGTCCACAGAGTAAAACAACTGATTTAAAAACTCAATTGGACATATACAAAAAGAAGTCAAAAAAAAGTAAATGAAGAAAATAACTCATTAAAAATAAGAACTGAACAAATTGAAATGAATGATGTGATGAGACATCAAGAATCAGTCAAGCAAAACCAAAAAAATGAAAAAATAGAAAAAAATGTTAAATATCTACTTGGAAAAACAACAGACCTGGAAAATAGATCTAAGAGGAGATAATCTAAGGATTATTGTACTCCCTGAAAATTATAATGAAAAAAAGATCCTAGACACCATTTTCAGAAAGTCATCAAAGAGAACTTGCTAGATGTTATAGAATCAGAGAGTAAAATAGCCACTGAAAGAATTCATATGGACCATCATCTGAAAGAGACCCTAAAATAAAAACTCCAAGGAATATTGTGGCTAAATTTCAGAACTATCAAATTAAGGAAAAAATATTACAAGCAGCCAGGAAAAAAAAAAAACAATTCAAATACCGAGGAGCCACAATAAGGATCACTCAGGATCTAGTAACTTCCACATTAAAGGATCGAAAGGCCTGGAATCTGATATTCCAAAAGACAAAGGGAATGCAGCCAAGAATAAACTACCCAGCTAAGTTGAGCATTTTCTTCCAGTGAAGAAGATGGACATTCAATGAAACAGGTGAATTCCGTTTATTTCTAATGAAAAAAACAGAGCAAAGCAAAAAATTTGACCTCCAAATATAGAACTCAAGCGAAGCATAAAAAGGTAAAAAGAACTCTTGAGAAATGTTTTTTCTGTTACAGGCATACATAAAGAGTGCATGTATAATTTGATTTTACTGTTATGATATTTAAAAAGAAATTAGAAGTGGAAAGGGGATTATATCAGAAAAAGGGAAAAGTAGAGGTAAAAAGAGAAAAATTACATAATGAAGAGGCAAAGGAAACCTATCAAATCTGAGGGAAAGAACGGACAGGGAAGAACATTGGGTGAATCTTACTCTCATCAGATTTGGCTCAAAGAGAAAGTATTAGACATATTTGGTTTACAAACAAACTTCTCTCACCTCATTTAAAAGTGGAAGGGGCAAATCAAAAAGGGAAGGAGTAGACCAAATAGAAGGGAATACAGAAATAGTAAGGAGAAGTTTTAAGAAAGGGGGAGGGACTCTAAGGGGGAGGGAAGGATGGTAAAGAGAGAGAACTGCATGAGGCAAGTTCCCATAAGTTTAATACTATGAGGGAAGTAAAGAGGAAAGGAAAGAGAAAAGTATAATCTGGGAATAATAAGATGGCAGAAAATAAAGAATCAGTAGTTTTAACCATAAATGTGAATGGGATGAACTCTACCATAAAGCAGAGGCAGATAGCAGACTGGATCAAAAGCCATAATCCTACAACATGTCGTTTAACATATTAAACACATTTAAAACAGGGTGATACATACAGAGTAAAGGCAAAAGGCTGGAGCAGAATCTATTATGCTTCAGTTGAAGTAAAAAAAGCAGGTGTAGCCATCATTATCTCAGATCAAGCAAAAGCAAAAATTGATTAAAAGAAATAAGGAAGGAAACTATATCTTGCTAAAGATAGCATAGATAAATGAAGCAATATCAATACTAAACATATATGCATCAAATGGTATAGCATCTAACTTCCTAAAGGAGAAGTTAAGAGAGTTGCAAGAAGAATGAGACAGCAAAACTATAATAATGGGAGATCTCAACCTTGCACTCTCAGAATTAGATAAATCAAACCACAAAACAATAGAATTTGTGTGCTTTGGCTATGTATATTTGTTATAAGCATTTTGTATTTCTTTTCTTTTCTTCTGAAAAGAGGAAAAAAAGTTTGTTGATTTTTTTATTATAGTTTTAATTTTTATAAAAATTTTACTCTATAATGTCCAAATCCCTTTTTTGCCATCATTTAATGACCTCTGTCTCTCTTTCTCCTCTACAATTCAATATCTGGCTTACAATTTTTTTTCTTGTTACTTATTGTTGTTTGTCCTTCAAATACACTGGCCTCCTAATTCCTACAATCTACTCAATTCTCATCACCTCTCTTCCTTTTTGTCAGCACCACTAACTCTTCAACTGTGTCATACACCAGATTTTCTAGTTACCAAGATGTTGCTAATACTTCAAAAGTGCAAGATGAAATTTGATGACATGGGGCAACTTTGGGCTGGAGGAGGCCCCATGATTCCACACTTATCTATTGGGACAACATCACAGTCTCTTAAAAATACACTAAGATTTTAAAATATAGGTAAGGAGAACCTTACTTATCATATTATGATTAGCATGTGTCTCAACAATCCCCAAAACACAGGCAAATCAATCAAAGATTTGGGGGGCTTTCTGGCTAGTAGATTAATATGGAAATGCTAGAAAGCACTATATAAAATCTTGTATACATTGGCAACTTACAGAAGTATAGAGGTTAGTGTCTGAAAACTTCATAGGATGAAGATATTTTAATTGGAGTTCGATACATGATGTGCTACCTTCTACCTTTTTTGTTAATGTTTCCAGATGCTTGTCTCTTTTTTTCCATATTTTTGTATTTATTTTGATATAACAGGTAAATCAGGACAACCTTTGGTCATTTTGATGAATTCCCATTTTCAGCCTTGAAAGTTACTCCCTAAGTTCTAAAAGTCCTGAGTTACTATGTCAGTCAATGATAACCTTAAGAAGAATGATTTTCTTAACATCAAGCTTCTGCAGGAGAGGAAAGCTTGTTATGCAGCTGGAGAATTAAACTGATTAGGAGATCTAGATCTTGCCAACCCTCCATGAAAAGATCTATGAATTGTTCTAACTGCAAATCTGATGTCAAATAAGTTCCATAAAGCTTTTCTTAATTATTTTTTAAACTTTCCAGTGGAGTCTAGTGAAAGAGATGAAATAATTTTGAGTGTTGTATGCTTCCTGAACTAATTTATATGTATTTTAAAATCTTTCTTATATTATGTACTTTCTATAAGGAAGGTTACAAAAGCATCCCATGCCTAATGTTCATATTGTATATGGAATGATCTGTCTGTGGGGAGAAGACTCTAGTCAGATCTTTGGTTCAGAAATTTCCCAGGTGGTTTTTTTATTTAATATTTTATTTTCTCAAAATACATGTAAAACCAGTTGCAACATTTTTTATTTTTTCCCAAAATTTTGAGTTCTAAATTATCTCCCTACTTTCCTTCCTCTTTCATAGGGAAGAGATTTGACTTAGTTAGGTTTGTGTAGCCATACAAAACATATTTCTTTGTAAGTCATATTTAAAACACACATACAGGTGTTTTATTTTGGAATGACACCAAAACTAAAGAGAGAATATTTCCTTCCTTTTGGTTTGGCCCCCAGATTAGAACTGAATGAATCAAAATTCAGAGCTCCTAAAGTGAGAAGAAGAGGAAAGAGGTACCCATGACATGAAATATATCATATATTTTGTATTTGTGTATATATTATTCTAGCTAATAAATATATAAACTCTTTGAGGTCCAGAACTATTTCATTGTTTCTAGTTTCTTTGTATCTCAATAATTAGCACAGTTGCCTAGCATGACCAAACACTTAATAAATTTCTACTGATTCAACCAAAAAAATCAATCAAGAAGCACATTTACAAGACATAAAATAATGTTAAACTTGAGATGCTGTTGTTTGTGCTTACTTCTTGAAGAGGACTAAGACATTAGGGAGGAGATTCCTTGACTTGTAAGTGGACTGGATTTAAGTGAGGAAGGGCTGTGTGAGGTCACCTATCTCACTTTTACCTGCAGCGCCATCTAGATATAGTGACTAGATATAGATCAGGATGACTAGGATGGCCCTGGATGCAATGGGAGACCTTGGCCTTTTTAAGTTAAGATCTTAAACAGGTCTCAGTTTGACGGAGGCCAAACCCATTCAGCGATTAATACTAGGTAGCAAATGAGGTTAAGAATCTCCTTTTTCATCTAGTCAAAAAAAATATCTAAATAAATATGGGAGGGGAACACCCTCTTGGTTTCTGGCCAAAGCAGAAATGACTGCTATTTACATTCTAAGTCAATCAAGACCCACATAATGATCAAATGGGCCTTGGCTTGAGACCAATCAATGAGAATCACAATAGTTTTAGTTTAAGACATCCTTCTTAAGAGAGAAATCTAGCCAGTAAATCCCAAGATATATTGGAAGGGTTCAGAGATCCAAAAAAAGCTTTTAAGAGCATCTGTACCTGATCTGTAGATAATTTTGATAAAACTGTTAAATAGTATAAGGCCAAATGCACTCTTTCAGGAATTCTATTGAGGGAATCTTTTCAAGTTGACTAGCTAAATTGTCAGCTGTCCTACTATGGACAGTGAGAGGGAAGGGAAGGAGGCAAGTCAGAGAGTAGTAGGGAGAAATAGAGGGAGGAAGGAAAGGAAAAAGAGAAGGAGGAAGGAAAGGAAGGAGGGAAGGAAGGAAGAAAGGAAGGAAGGAAGGAAGGAAGAAAAGAAGGAAGGAAGGAAGGAGGGAAGGAAGGAAGGAAGGAAGGAAGGAAGGAAGGAAGGAAGGAAGGAAGGAAGGAGGGAAGGAAAGAGGGAAGGAAGGAGGGAAGGAAGGAGGGAAGGAAGGAGGGAAGGAAGGAAGGAGGGAAGGAGGGAAGGAAGTAGGGAGGGAGAGAAGGGAGGGAAAGAGAAAGGGAAGGAGGGAGGGAAAAAGGGAGGCAGAGAGGGAGGGGGATAAGAAAGAAATGTTATATATATAATAACATATGTTATATATATAATAACATATGTTATCTCATTTTATCTTCACAATATTCCTGGGACATAAGTACTATTATTAGCCTCATTTTACAGATGAGAAAACTGAAGGCGATTCAATCAATGACTTGCCCAGAATCACATAGCTAATAAGCATCTAAAGCTAGATTTAAACTCAGACTTTCTGACTGTTGGGTCCATCACTATCCACTTCATCTCCTATCTATAAAGGCAATTATAAAAAGGAATAATAATAGAACTTTTAGGCCTCAAAATGATGAGGAAGAAATTGAAAAAGAAACTAGACTAGGAAAAGACTTTCATGACACTTTTCCCCTCCCTAATGAAAGATCCTAAACCAGGATGGGACTATAGGAGGGATAGCTGTCCTAAAGCCATAAAAATCATTTGAAAATATGCCCTAGGAGGGGCACAAGTTAAGAATAGGTATTTTTTACATATATACCCTTTAATGGGGGAGACAATATGAAAAAATGTCTAAAGAATCATCCTATTAATTAATGTCAGGAATAGGATGTAAATGTAGGCCTTTCTGATTCTAAACTCAGTTGGCTCTCAATTTACAGATCTGAGCTGACAATTTAACTAGTCAATTTGAAAAGATCCCCTTAGTAGAATTCCTGAGAGAGCTGCACTTGGCCTTATACTATCTAACATTTTTATCAAAGACCTGAATAAAGACATGTTGGTAATAATTATCTAATTTACATATAACACAAAGCTGGAAAGGAAAGCAAAATTGTAGGTGATGGAATCAAGATCCAAAATGACACTGATCAACTAGAGCATGTAATGTAAAGGATAAATGTAAACTCTTAATTGTTGTCAATCACTTGTTCAATTGTTGTCTAACTATTCATTCTACCTTAACTCAAGTCTCTCCCCACTCCAGTCAACTAATCTTACTTAAGTGTATATTTGACTGTGTCATTCCCCTGCTCAGTAAACTGCAGATTTGTTCAGTTTCAAATGTAAAATACTGTTTGACCTTTAAAACTTTTCTTAGCTCAACTCCCTCTTATCTTTCCATTCCCACACTTAAAACCCCATCACATCCTCTATGATCCCGTATCATTGGCCTCCACACTGTTTCTCACACAAGATACCCCATCCCTCAAGTGTGAGCCTCAGCTTGGGCTTATTCCCATGACTGAGCCTCTCTGCCTCCTCATCTCTGCTTCCTAGAGTCTTTACCTTCCATCATATCTCAGCTAATAGCCATCTTCTGCAAGCAACATTTCCACATCCTCATTAAACTTAGCACTTTTCCTCTGAATCTATCCCCAATTTATTCTCTATATCAAGTCTTCTTAAACTTCTTTCCACTTGTGACCTCTTTTTCCTGAGAGATTATAATGTGTCTCCAGACATATAGGTATACAAACCAAATATTTAGTAACAATAAATTATAACTTTGTGATCCCCACATTCAGTTACATGACCCCAGATGGGGTCATAGTTTGAGAAGTTTTGCTCTACTTTGCTAACTTGCACATAGTTTTTTGCATGTTGCCTGTCCCCTAGACACTGAGTTCTTTGAGAGCAGAGACACTACTTTTTTGCCTTTTCTTTGTATCCCTAACACTTGACATCCCAAATACTTGGTAGACAATAAATGCTAGTTGATTGATTGAGACTTTATCTGCATGTATCATTATTATCCCTCACATCCAGGAATGTGCTGGCAAATGTTTAACAATTAGCTATCTGGGGGAAAAGTATACACAATACTTTTAAATTTAATCTGCATTATGTATTTTCTGTATCCCATTTTTAAGTCCAGATAATGAATAAAACAATAAACCAATCTCTGACTTATAGCATTTGCTGATTTCTAAGGTGTAAATGCTGACACTGAACATTTAATTATTGTCTTCAGTGAGCTTATATGAGCTGGTTCCAGTAAACTCGAATATTCACACACCACTGTTTCTGTTTAGGGTACTACCATTTTCCTACTTATACTGCTATGAAAACTCAGAGTCATCTTTATCTCTTCCTTTACCTCCTATATCAAATCAGTTACAAAGTCTTATCAATTCTACTTCACTCTATCACTTAAATCTACCCCTTCTTTCTGTACCGGCAGGCTTGAAATAAATTACTTACTCCTATTCCCCTTTTTCTTATATGATTTGATGAGCCTGAGAAGTTCCCTTAAGCCAAAGCCTTTTTTAAGTTCAGGGATCATGGGCAGTCACAGACAGAGTTCTGACATTCTGTTTGTAATCTTGCTGCATGGTCCGTTGACTAGCTTGGGCTCTAGACAGTTCTAAGTATCTACTTCAGAGTAGCAATGTCTCTAAAATGACCTTAAATACCAAGAAGACAATTACTTATAAATGTAACCACTGTAGCTCAATTTCATGTTAGTTTTGTTTATTTTAGTTTCGTTTTAAATCTATAATTTAGCAGAATATAGATATAACCAATAAGCACTTAGTGGGCCATAACCTATTCACCATGGGTTATAAACTTTCTACAAATCCCATAAGGGAACATTATCTAGCTGCAAGCAATATGGCGCTAAAGATGTAAAGTAAGAATATTTTTCTGATACAGGAAAGGCAAACATAAACACAGGTCAGATTTAGAGCAGCAACCCCTCTGGTAACTTTGTTTTATGAGAGCTCTTAAACAAGACACATAATAAAAAATAAGATACACTTGAATCATCCACTGACTGGTTTTATTTCTCACATAACAAACCCATCAAACTTTGTGAAGACTATTCTTTAAGTTGCAATGTGGCAAAATCCACAGATATAAAAGTTGTTATTTGTATATACAACAACTGGGTGACTCAACAGCAAAGCTCTTCCTTTCTTAGCTACCTTCTAATACAATTGCTTTAGTGTAAAGTCTTTAAGTTATCTTGTCCTTTAGTTCTAAAAACACATGCATTTTTTAGCTGCACTGACAGAAACTGCTATTTCCTTTCTCTCTGGAAAATTTTAGCAAAAAGTCATAAGGCATAATACTACTTAAAAGACTAGGAAAAATAGTCAAAAATCATTGTTCTAAGAAAATTAAAAGACAATTTATAAATATCCTGTAAAATTATTTTATAAAGTCCAAGCACTAATTAATATGATGTTTTAGGATATAATATCATAACTATCTATACTAGGATATCTTGAACAGATTGCTACTCTGATAGAACAAAAGATGCATGTTCTGTTCCTAGCATTAACAAAATATTCTGACAATTATTATAAATAAAATATCAAATTTAATATACTCTTTTAAAAAGTTGTTAAATTACTATTGTTAGCATTTGATAATCAAGTCATCTAAAGGATGATATTTTCAAATTTACCAAAAATATTTCATTTATCTAACTCATTTGTCATCACATTTAGATAATATATAGTCTGAATAAAAGGGAGGTAAAAGTAAAACATATATATCTGAGGCAGCATGGAGTCCGTCCTGGATTCAGGGAATTGCTTCTTACTCATAGTGGCAACTTGCTACTAGAAAAATACATTCAATCTGAGAAAATCAGGACCCAAACAATGGGGCTTGGCCTAAGACTCATTGGCAGCCAATTAGAATCAAACTGGTTTTGGTTTAAGGCCTGCTCCTTAAGAAATAAATCCAGGCAGTAAACCCTAAGATATCTTGGAAGGATTCAGAGGTGCAAAAGAGAAAAATAATGCTTTTAAGAGCATCTATTGATAAGGATATGATATCCTATGTGGACAGAGGGAGGAGAGGAAGGAAGCAGGGAAGTAAGGAAACAGGAAAGGAAGGAAGGAAGTGTTTGGGACAAAAAAGACCTACCCAAATTGACTACTACCGAGATCACTCATAGAAAGCAGAATTATTTATTAGAATCTCAAGAAGCAGACCCCATCCTGGTCTTTGAGCCAAATTTCACAGCAGGATAGGGCCAGAGCCTTGAAAATGCTTACAGCTTTTATACATTTCAGACAAAGAATCTCCAAAATCCTGCCCTCTATATGTTGTGATTGGTCACATAAGTCTACTGTTCCCCTAGTTGGTCAGTGGAATGTAGTAGACAAAGTGATATACAGCTTCTTTGGCCACAATGGACAATGGAATGTAGTCCAGGCCTTATCTAAAATCATGTGACTCCGGAGAAGCCAAAACTGAAGCCTATAGGCTTGATGTACTTTAGCTAACAGTCTCTGATCAATATGTGCTTAATCTGTAAGTTCTTTACCTTTTTCCACACAATTCCCCCTGCTATTCATAAATATATCTATATTTTTGTGTATATATATATATATATATATATATATATATCCTCATAAAGAACTTATATTGTGGTCAAATTCAATTAACATCTCTACACATTGCTTGTTAATCTCCTCATCTGGATCATTACCAGTTTGTCCTCATTAACCCCTAATGAATGCTGGTGGACACAATTAAGCACTGACCCATCATCACAAACAATATTTGACTTGCTCCATCTGTTTCTATATTCACTACAATCTATAATATCTACCCTCTCTGGCTGACGAGTAAAGGTCCATTCACACTTACTCTCTCCCATCCATGGCCCTTACCTGTTTGATTTAGGCAATGCCCGAACAAGGTACACCAGATCAATACTACTATCAAGATTTTACATGCACAGTTCATCAGTTCCTTTTCAATGTTTGTCTCAGCTCATTCTCTAGATTCAATTTGGAAGTCCACACTCTTGGAGTGTCCACCGGTCCTTTAATTCTGATATGCTGAGTCCACCCTCTTTCCTGTGTAGCACTGCTGTGTCTGATGTCAAGAGGATCTGGAATGGTCCTTTCCAGCTCAGGGTCAGCTTGTCCTTCTTCCATGTCCAAACCAGCACCCAGTCTCCAGGCTAGAACTTATGCACTGTGAATCCTAAGGGAGGAGTCTGAGCAATAAGCCCTTTTAGTTGTAAAGTTTTCAGATGTTGCAGTACAGACATGACACTTTGGTTTCAAATATTGGGTCCAAGGAAGAATTTTGAATCCCTTTTGGATAAGGGTGACCATACAATAATTCATAAAGTGAGAATCCTACATCCCTTCAGTGTTTTATTCTATTCTTAATAAAGCAAGAGGAAGGCACTTGGTCCAGGGCAATTGTGTCTCAGTCAATTTAGTCAGTTGCTATTTAATTTCCTTATCCAGTCTTTCCACTTTACCTGATGAGGGCAGATGCCATGGGGTGTGTAAGTCCCATGATATTTCTAGAGCTTGGGCCACAGATCGAAGGATCTTAGCTGTGAAATGGGTGCCTTGGTCCAAATCTATCTGCTCCACCAACCCATACCCTGGCATGATATATGCTCAAGGATGACTTTTACAATTGCTGAGGCAGTTGCCCAGGCAAGAGGGGGAGGCCTCCACCCATGAGGTCAGATGGTCCACTACAACCAACAGGTATTTGAGATGCCCCACTGATGGCAGCTCGGTAAAGTCCACCTGAATGCTTTGGAAAGTCCTGATACCAGGGGGCCTTCCTCCCTTTTGGACTTGTCATTGGGCCACCCTATTCATCCTCTGACAAAGAAGACACCCGCTGACCAGTTGCCTGCTATTGTGTACAAGCCGGTGCCACCAACTTAGCACCACATCGCACAGATTCTGGACACCCCAATGACTGCCCTGATGTAAATATTGGAGTACATGTCTCATAACTGCTGTGCTCAGTATCTCTCTGCCATCAGGGAGGAACCAGTACCCCTTTTTATCCTCCTGAGTGCCAAGAATTTGGATTTCCTGCTTCTCTTTTGGGGTAAGGGAAGGTGGAGACATTTGAGGCAGAAATGCCAGAATTAGCACCATAATTTCCTCCATACTTACAGATTCCTCTTCTCCAGCCTGTTTCCCCGCCTCAACCACAAAGCAGTTTTTCCTTGTCTCAAATGAATCTCCTCTTTGGTGCCCCTGCACATGAATCACTGCAACGTTCTTAGGTAACATAAGATTAGTCAAAATTTTAGTGGCCAATGCCCTGTGTGCCAATCCCTTACCTTTATTGTTTCCATTCTTTCCCTCAAGTAATTTATAGGATCTAATTTCTTTTTCCCTTCACTTATACAATGACCTAAATATTTTACTTCACATTTCACAAATTGCAATTTGTCTTAAGAAATTGTCAGTCCCTGTATCCTAAATAATTTAATAAACTGATAGTGACTTGGACAAGGTCACTCTTTTTCCTCCCTGTCACAAGAGGATCATCTACATAATTTAATAAACTGATAGTGACTTGGACAAGGTCACTCTTTTTCCTCCCTGTCACAAGAGGATCATCTACATATTGTAAGACTTTTAATAGTAAGAAATTTATCCCAGAATGTTCACACAATTCTTATAAGTAGAAGTTCCATAAATTGAATATTATACCAATCATTTTGCTTTTAAAGTACCCAAAACACAGAAAAATCCCAAACTACATATTGTCTATAACAAAAACATTTTCAAAAGGACAGAGGCAAAAACTATTATCCTTGGAGTCCCTTTAAATAATTGACACCAATACAGTTAATTAAAACTTCCTATTTTCACATAAAAGAATCTAAAAAGTTCTTAAAAACATCAATTAAACTTTTCTGAAATAACTCTTTCAAACTATATATCACATTTCTGATCATATTATTTAAACACGAAAACCATTATGTATCTAAAGAAACAAATGTTCAATCAATCAACATCTTGTAAGAACATCCTGTCCCTTTAAATCAGTTTGCTTTCTTCAGCCAAAAGCAGCTGCACCTTTCCACTGTTGCTCTCCCCCTGAAAAACACATCCCATATCACAGTCGTCTCTCTGTGACTATCCTTTCCAACCAGTTCCTTCTTTTTCCCACTGATTTCTTCTTGAAATCATTTGCTCCCACTAATCAGTCCTTCTTAAATCACCTTCATTCCTGTCCCATCTCTCTGTCTCTCTTCTCCCAATGCCTACTTGCTCAAACCTTCTCCGACATACTTTAAACACTCCCAAACCAATAACCCTTCTGACTAGATTCTCAACTGCTTTTGTAAATCAATCTCTCTTTTCCCTTATCTTTAAATCACCTTTTTTTAACTTTAAACTTCAAGATTCACAATTAATTTTGAATCAAATTTCATAAAACATAATATAATTTACAAATTACCCAATACTTTTAGAAAGCAACATAACATTTAAGTAGGGAGATACAAACACGACCCCCCCCCCCAAGGTAAGCTACTGGCATTTTGTTTAATAACCTATATTTCAATTTGAAGTCCAACCAAATAATAAAAATTTTTTTTCTCTTCAGTAGTAAAGGCCACAATATTCAAACAATTCTTAATATTTTATCCTCTTAATAAATCTAACATGTGCAAGGCAACAGTAAAATTATTTCAAAATTATTTCAATTTCAAAATTATAGTACCTCTTTAAAATATAGTAAGTTCCCAAAACTCTTAATCAAATGTTGCAGACAAACAGTTAGCAAATTTAGCCTTCTTAAACTTTCTGTTCTCTAATTCCATAAAAGCAAACTTGCTAATAATGATTTTTCTTTCTTCTCCTGGGAAATTTTTTTTTTCTTTTTTAGAAGTATGTCTAGTTTTCCCACAGGTCCAACAGGTCAGAGAACCACTTTGTTCAACTATTTACCTCTCTTACTCTATTTTTATTCCTCCCTTCCAATATCTGAAGTTTCTTGTTTCCAATCTTAACATGCATGCCAATTTAAAGTTATTTTAAAATTAACCAGTATTTTAGTTTGTGAAATTTCCTAAAATCTACCTAGATATTCCATTCAAACTTCTTTTCTTTAGTTATCCAGGAAAGAGTCAAGCACCAATCCTTGCTTTACCCTGAGAATTTTTTCTCTGGCAGGAATCCACAAGCCTGAGTTATCAGTAACAGGGCTCCTTGTTTACAGGAATGATAGCCACTGTTCTTCTATTTTTTCAAAACTTTCCAAACTTTCAATCTATGTTTTTATTTTTCCCCTTCTCTCCCTCCTCTCTCTTCTCCCCATAAAGCTGAAGCTGTTAGCTGGAGGTAGAGGAAGAGAGAGAAAAAGATTTTTCAAACTTCTTTTCTTACCTAAGCCACTCTGAAAGAATTACTACTCTGAATGAATTCCAATTCCCACAATTCAACCTGATATTTTTCTAAGCTTGCAACACAGAGGCTGAATTCTTATCTTTTATGAGCTTGCTAACTTTTAACACAGAACAAAAAATGTAAAGCAGACAAACACACAGACAGACAGATGCAGAGCTCTATTTTTCTTGAATTCCCTAGGTAACATCCTGATATAAATTCATGGATTGCTTCTATACCACCCTAGACCCAGTCCAGGTCATTAGTGGAGGTCCTCCCTCATGCCCCGCAGGCACCCGAGAGTCTTTTCAGGAAGTCCTTTCCTTGGGGTCTAATGCAGTCCCAACATAAAAACAAATTTAGGAGGGCTAATCCCTTGGGGTCTCTCTCGACCCAGCCAATAGATACTCAAACTCCTGATTGCTTACCTTATGTTTACATGTGTATATATCTTTCAGGCTTGTGGTACCAACCAACAGGACTCTACTTCCTTCTATCTTCAATCTTCAATTCTGCTTTCCACTGAATTTCTCCGCCTCAGGTCGTTGTCTAAAAGGGAGGGAGGCTGCACACCCAGAGCCAGAGACCATGGAGAAAATTGCTCTGTGGGCGCCTGTCTCTGTCTGGGTTGCACACAGCCATCTCCCCCAAAAACCCCATCCTGGACGAGCCCCCAACTATTTGGGACAAAAAGACCTACCCAAATTGACTACTACCAAGATTACTCATAGAAAGCAGAATCTTGAGAAACAGACCCCATCCTGATTTCCGAGCCAAATTTCAATGCAGGATAGGGCTAGAGCCTTGAAAATGCTTACAGCTTTTATACATTTCAGACAAAGAACCTCCAAAATCCCGCCCTCTATATGTTGTGATTGATCACATAAATCTACTAGTTCCTCCTAGTTGGTCAGTGGAATTAGTAGACGGCTTCTTCGGCCACATTGGACAATGAAATGTAGTCCAGATCTTATCTAAAATCACATGACTGGAGAAGCCGAAACTGAGACCTATAGGCTTGATCTACTTTAGCTAACAATCTCTGATCAATATGTGCTGTAAGTTCTTCACCTTTTCCCACATGAAAGGAAGGAAGAAAGGAAGGAAGGAAGGAAGGAAGGAAGGAAGGAAGGAAGGAAGGAAGGAAGGAAGGAAGGAAGAAAAGGAAGGAAGAAAAAGAGAGGAAGGGAGAAAAGGAAGGAGAGAAGGAAGGAGGAAGGGAAGAAGGGAATGAGGGAAAAAGAGAGGAAGAGAAGAAGAGAGGGAGGGAGAGAGGAAAGAAGGGAGAAAAGAAGGGAGGGAGGGAGGTAAGGAGGAAAGAAGGGAGGTAAGGAGGAAGGGAGGAAGGGAGAAAGGGAGGAAGTGAGAGAGGAAAAAAAGGAAGTCTTCTAACTGACCAATTCTAGGCCAGTTTTACTTGGAGGTTGTTTGTCCTTCCTTCTCAAAGGGAACCATGATATCAGGGAGGTGATGCCATGTCATGCAAAGTGAATAGGATTTAAGTGAGGGAAGGCTGTACAAAGTTACACTTTTTCCTTCTAGTTATTTGGGTCCAATGGCAAGATATAGGAAAAAGGGGGCGGGTTTTGTAGGGAAAGATAATGAGTTCAATTTAAAACAGGTTAAGTTTAAGATATCTATGGAACACCTAGTTATAGATATGCAATAGGCAGTTTGGAAGAAAGAAGTTTTGGCTGGACAGATACAACAGAGAGTCATCTACACAGAAATGATATTGAGATCAATGGGATCCAATTACTTCAGCAAATGGACTTGTATATAAAGAGAAAAATAGAGGGCTCAGGGCAATCTTAGAGAATATCACAGAGAGTGGATATGACCTGGATAAAGATCCAATCAATAAAGGAGACTGAGAAGGAGCAGTTGGGTGGAAGGGAAGAACGCCAGGAGAGATTGCAGAGAGAGTGTCAGTGAGAAGAATGTAATCGGCAGTCTCAACAACTCTAGAGAGATCAGAAAGGATAGAGGTTGAGAATAGGCTGTTAATTAGATCTGGCAATTAAAAGGTCACTCATTACTTTGAGAAAAGCATTTTTAGTAATATGATAAGACCAGAAGGAGAACTGCTGTAAGGAGAGTTAAAAAGAAAATGAGAGGAAAACAGTTGATGGCAGCAGTCATAATTGATCTTCTAAAGGAGTTAAATCACAAAAAGGAGAAGAGACCAAGGAATATAGCTAGTGAAGAGGGACAGATTAAACAAAGGAATTTTTTTTGAGGATGGGGGAGACATGAGCATGTTTGTAGATAATAGAAAAATAGTATACAAGAAAAATTAAAAATGAGTGAAACAGTGAGAGGGATAGAGGGATAGATAATTTGCTGGAGAAGAGAGGTAGAATAGGATCATATATGTATGGGGAAGGGTGTTTACTTTGGCAAGAATAAGAGTCACTTGTTCGTGTGAAATAGGAATGAAGGAAATAGTAGTAGAGGACTCCTGAATGCTGTGAGAAGAAGGTGACAACTCTTAGTAAATGGCCTCAATTTTTTCAGTGGAATATGTGTTTGTTTATCTCTAGGATAAAATACAAAGGTCTCTGTATGGCACCAAGAGCCCTTCATAACCTGGCTCTAAAAAGATTTCTCCAAGTGTATTACTTCTTACTTACTTATTCTGGGCACTCCTTACTCTTAAGAAACTACACTCCTTGCTATTATTAGTATATGACATGCTATCATTGTTCTCTGCACTTTTGCACAAGCTGGCCCATGCTTGGAATATTCCCTGATGTCTTTGTCTATTAGATCTACAGCATCCTTCAGAAGGGAACTTTAGTGTCATTTCCTCCTTATCCCTCCAGCAACTCGAGATTCTTCCCTGAAATTTATTAATATTTGCTTTCTAAATATTTTGCATTTTAATATGCATGTATATTGTCCCCCCCCCCTGAAGAATATAGGCTTACATTTAATGCAGTGTCTGAAATACAGAAAACACTTAATAAATATTTTTAATTGAATAATTAATTCACTGGGGAGAAATCAGTTGATGTCAAAAAAGTGACATGGACTCACATGGTGGCCATAACGTCACTGACATGCTGATGTAGGAGGATGCATCACTGGGAATTACCAATCCCTGAATTAGCTTAGAGAGCTCAGCAAATAGATATTGTCCTTTGTAAATGTGGTTTTTTGTTAAATCAAAGTAGAAAATGCATTGTTATGGACAGTGCAAGTTCAAAAAGCAACATCATAAAAGGAATCCATAATATAAAGACTTTCAACCTGTTACTATGGTAAGCCTGGATAAAAAACTCTATAAAGAATAAAGCTCTTATTTTTTAAGAGGTATATAAAATCTTTTCAAGGCACCAGGAAGTCATTTAGTAAATAAGCTGTTTCAGGACACTAAATAGAACACCACATGTAGAAAATGTTAATTTATCCAACTTGAGTGAACTGAATATAAACATACCATTATGGTACTCACCATGATTTCCAACAGAATAAGGTTAAATGGTGTAGCAGATGCCTCCACAATCACTGTAAGGCAACCTGGGAGCTGGGAACTCAGACTCAGACTAAGGTCCCCCTTTTGGGTAATTCTGATATTCTCTCATGTATGTGCTACATACCCTCAACTCTTTGTAGAATATTTCTAATAAAAACTATTTACATTAAGACCTTTATTATTATTTAAAATAAATTTTATATCTTCCGAGGGCAACCTTAGTACTTAAAGATATCACTTTACCTTTATTTACTATCCACACTTCTTAGTCTAATACCATGTAGTATTCTTGGCTATCAGTTAGTTATAGGATGGTTTAGTATTGTTATCATTCTATTGAAAAGAAAGCAGTTATATATCAAATTAGGTATCAGATATTATCAAGCAAAAGAGGCATACAAAAGGTAGAGTATTTACCAGGTGGTTATCTGTTCTCACTTCTTCCCTGCTTTCTCTAGAAAGCACAGATACTGCCTTTACCACCTTCCTTGACTTTGCTCAACTTTCCACTTTGTCTTGTATTTTTCAGAGAGTGGGAACACTGGCTATCAAGAGATAGCAGCCTTTCTGGAATGATTAACATGTTAGGAGACCCAGAAGCAGTCCCAATGTTACCTCAATCCTGGGTCAGAGCATGCAATAGAAAACAGTGTGAAAGGCTCTCAGAGGGGCAATAAATCTTTGGAGCAGGGTTAGATATACACAAATATACACAATTGGCAATCTACTCTTTTTGTTCTTCAAAGAAGTAGGGATTCTGGGACCTACCAACTTTGGAAATTCTTCCAAGTGATCTCAGTTATCTGGTCTCATGCAAATTTGCTATTTTCGTCTGATGAAGTCTGCCCTTGTCCATGATAATATAAATTTACAAATTTTTATAAAAATATTCTAACAGCTAACAGTTTTGTAACCCTTCAAAGTTTACAAAGCATATGTGTGTGTATATATACATATATAATATTAGCTAATAATATATGTATATATATATTAGGTATATTAGGTTACATATATATATATATAAAGTATATAATCTTAAGTAAATATCACACCATCTTGTGAACGGATGGCTAGAGTATGCATTGTCCTCATCACACAAATGAGAAAAGAGACTCAGAAAAGTTAAGTAAATTAATCATAATGACATGATGAGATAGAACAGATAAAATAGAACAGAGAAAGAGAGAAAAAAAAAATAGAAAGGAGAAAGAGGGCTCACTTGCTCACTGTCCTCTTCTTAAGTGCATATACTGTCTGAATTGCAGGATGAATAATATAAATAAGATTTTAGAATATAATTAAGAATTAGAATGTAAATAAAAATTATTTGATTCTGAGGTAACAGAAATTTTCTCCACTCTGCATACATTGTTGGGATATTTAACATGGGTCCATAAGATGAATAAAAGATTTTGAGAAAATATTTTCCATGATATTTGTAATTGTTCAGCCAAAAGTTATCAGTCATTGAACAAGTAGTTAATGAGGCTCAACTTTGTATATTGCACTGGTTATGAGAAATCAAAAAGGTATAATTAATTATAATTATTTTTTAAAATATTAATTAAACAAGTAAACATCATTCTTACCCTAAAGGAGTTTAAAATCTGAGTAGATAAAAGAAACAGAATTTAATAACGAACAAGGTGACTGGTTTTACTCAGAGAAAGATTCTAGGAGAAAGTGGGACTTGGATAGATCTGGAAAAATGGAGAGGATTTAGATATAAAGAAAAGAAAAGGCACTGCAGAAAAGGGAAATAGAATGAGTAATGCTCTAAGGCAAGAATGAGCATGGCACATACAGGTGACAATGAACTGACTGTCAAATTAGATTAGAGAATGCTTGTTGAAGAATCATGGTAAATTATGTTAGCCAAGCAAGGCCGAGATAGGTTATAGATCAGTTTCAAAGATAGATAGATTAAATGTATTAAACAACAGGAAGTCATTCTACATACCTGAGCACCGATTGGAATAAAGAAATTAATATTTAGGAAGGTGATTCTGGTAATAATATACAGCATGAGTTGTAGTAGGGGAAAAAAAACCTATATTTCCTAGGCAAATAGAAAAGTCAAGGATATTTCTAAATATGGAGAATGAATAGATTAACACACTAAAAAAATCCCACAATCTGATATTATAAGTAAGCCTTCTTATAAAAATTGGGGGAGGGAGATTAAGCTTTAACAGAAATTATTATCTTTCTACAGGAAAGATGTAATGACTTATTTGACTATTTAAAAAAAAACAAAACTTATTGATTATTCATTTGAAAACTTTCAAATGAGATGATCAACATCCTGAATAAAATCATACTATTTAACTAAAGAGGAACATCAATCTAAAATCTTCAGAGTTGGCTCTTTCTATCTTGAAAGTTATAACAAGTTTTCCTCTAAAAGATCTAGGGTCTATTACTTTGAGAATGTACAAAATAAAAATTTTATGTCTCCTGCAAATTATTTCAAGAGATTTTCCCATTTTTTCCCTCAAAACATCAAATTAGACTAAAAAAATTGAAATTACTCAATTAGTTTCCTTTAATTTAAATTTAGTAGAATAGAGTTTTTCATATGGAATTTATAAGATAGTTATTGTAAGTTGCTGTTACTGATTTTTCTTTTGCTAATCTAACATTCACTGCTTGATTACAGGGAATAAATGATTCCTGAGTATTTGCTTTGAGGCAGGCATTTAAATATACACAAGAAGCTTACAATGGGTACACAATGAAGGCAAAAAAAGGGAATATCTTCGCAGTTTTGTTCATTTGAAAATTAACTGAAGAATGATTAGCTAGAAATTTTGTATAAATTCAAGAAAATTTAAAAAGAAAGTTAAATGGCCTGGAGAAGGTAAACACTTGGGAGTCTGAGGGTCAATAGGCCGGGTCGAGCAAGACCCGAGAGGAAAACTCTCATGTAAATTGTGTAGTGAAATGATCGGCAAATGACCCCAGGGGAAAGGGCTTTCCGAGAATGCTATGGGGTAACTGAAGACAGAAGGAAGACCTCTATCAGAATAATTTGGAATAACAAAAGGAGTCTAAGGACAGTTCTCACTAAATTACGGGGAAAGTGCAGTCCAAACCCCAAAACCAGGAGCAAGAAAAAAAAGAAAAAAATGCACTTGGGTATTTCTGTTGTATGTGGGAAAGTATAATTTCCATGTGATTTTTGTCTGTTTGTGTCTGTGCAGAATTTATTTATCATGTTTATTCAGTGAGCTACAAAAAAAAAGAGAAAGGTCTGACTTTCCTGTAGGCTCCAACACTGGCCAAAGTTGGAGCTTTAGAAAAAGTCCATTAGAAATAAAGGTTGGGAATTTGGCAATTGGTCATTTCAAAATTACAAAGCAGTTCAATTAAATTGGAGAGGATCGTGCAGAGAGTAAAGATAGTTTTTTTTTTTCTTTTCCTTCCTCATTCCCTGACAGGAAACATGGGGCCCCAGGCAGAGAAAGAAATTATGTTTAATCACTTTAGTGAAATTCATTATTTGAGATAAGCAATTTTATATTATTGGGAATTCAAAGCCGTATGAGATTGGATTTTAAGTTACAATATAGGTTATTAAAACAAAGTGCCAGTAGTTTACTTTAGGGGAAGGTCAAGTCTCCCTACTTAGATGGTATGTTGCTTTTTAGAAGTATTGGGTAGTTTGTACATTATGAGTTATGCCTTAAATTTTGTCAGTTCTGCTGGATATATGTATATAAATTTTATGAAATTTGGTTCAAAGTTATTTAATTACAAATCTTAAAGTTTAAAGTTTTTTTAAAAATGACTTAAAGACAAGGGACAAGAAGGATTAATTTGCAAAAGCAATTAATAGTTTAAATGGATCATCTAGTTAGAAGGGTTATTGGTTTGGGTGTGTATTTAAAGTATGTCAGAAAAGGATTGAGCAAGTAGGTATTGGGAGGAGATAAGAGATGGGACAGGGGAAGAGATGGCATGAGAGAAGGAGGAAGAAGATACCCCATGAGGCTGGGGCCTGTCTTTAACTGGCAGATTGAATCCTGGGGGATTTGGCACCCTAAAAGTGTTAGCTGTGAGAAGTGGGGAATTGGGAAGCATGGTGGAGTTGGGAGAAATGCCATGTGGAGTGGGGGAAGAGCGACCACATGGAAAGGGTGTTGTCAGATGACAATCTAATTCCCCTTCCCCCATTAAGTGTGGTTTAGTTGCTTGCTTGCTTGCTTTTTCTTTTTTTTTTTTTGGAATAGACTGCAGCTCCTTGCTGATTGAAACACTAATCGCTTACACTATTTAAAGGAACAGCCTACATTTATATAGTGTTAATAACTGAATGTTTTATTTTTATTTTTCAAGTCTATAGCTGCTCTAAAAGGTTTGTTGGAACCATAAGTTTTCTGAAAGTGATTTATTTCTACTAAGGTGTCCCATCTATCTTCAGCAAATTATTTAATGTTTATCTAAGTGCATAATGGTATCCTTGTTTAAGGAATATTGTTGGAATCTTTACAAAGTGTTAAGACATTGGAGCTGATTTGATCTTAGAAGAAGATATTTTGGGCCAGAACTTGAACTAGGTACTAAGTACAACTGATGGAAACAATGCTTGTGTTCACACCTTTAGAAAGCTCTAAGAACTCAATGGAGTTCACAGTTTGGGAGATTCAGGGTCTAGAAAGAGATATCTGAATTCACACCTTCCTTAGGACCAGAGAGCACTCTGGGAGATAACCCAGAATCCCTCTCCCTCCAGAAGGTGGAGTTAACCTTTGGGAGATCACATAAATATAGGGAGCTTTTGCAGCTTGAACTTATTTCTTCTGGTGGAACTGACTGGAGATACAGAGAGATTCATTGCATCTTTCAACTTGGTGCTGACTGGAGGCTGAAGAAAGCAGAGGCAGAAGCCAAGGACAAAGTTGCAAGATCTCTTGGAGCCAAGCAGAGAGTTAGGCCTCAACTAACCAGGCTAATTTGGAAGGAGAAATAAACGTTTGCATTTTTACCAGCTGGCTGCGGTTTTGGAGTAATTATTTATTTCAACTGAGACTAAGGCTGCCTCCAAGAAAACCTTCACAGAATATGATAACAAAAAAACCTAAAGCAGAATTTTAATCTGATCTGATAATTTGATAGGGTTATTTCCAAAAATTTAATACTTTTTTAAGAATGTTAAATTTGAAAGATTCTTTTATGTGGAAATTGGATATTCTGTGAATTTTAATTGATTGTATTGAATCATCTTAAATTTGCACCATTATTTAAAGGAACTCTGAGAATAATAGTTTTTGTCTTTGTCCCTTTGAAGATGTTTTTGTTATGGACAATATGCAATTTAGAATTTTTCTATGTATTGGATATTTTAAAAGCAAAATGATCTGTGTAATGTTGAACTCAGAACCATCTACTTAAATATGAATGATAAGCTGTGAACTTCCTAAGATGAATCTCTTACTGTGATCCTTGAGAGCTAGATTTATCTGAAGCTTTGATTAATGAGAATTTCTGTATTGCTGTATTCTCTTGGGACTGCAGTTGATATTATTTAGAATTTTAAATTCAGGAATGACTATCTGATCAAGCCAGGATTCACTACCTGAAAGGAATATGCCATAAGCTCCTCAAAAGAAGTTGTTACAGGTGGAAGTTAGTATCGGGGAATGAATTAGAAGCAGGATCTTGGATCTTGGCCTCTGCTGGAGGTAGGATCCTTCTGATTCAATTTCCCAATGGTATTCTTTTGAATGAGAACCCACCTGATTATTCCTGAGTCTGACTTAGGGTGGAATCATTAAAATTAAGACAGTTACCTGAAGTAACTGATTTAAGGAAATCATGTCCCTCACTACCTAAAGCTATTGCTATTATACATGTGAAAAGGACATCAGGTGGGGAACACATTTGAGGCCCAGGGTAACTGCCTTACTGATGAAGAGGCGAGGAAAGCTGGGAATGAAAAAGATGTTATTGAAGGAATGATGGTATTGATTCCTTCTCTGCCACCTAACCCAACTTCCCCATCCTCTACCAGGGAGGAAAAATTAAGAGCCCAGGATTTGGGAGCTCGAGAAGATGACATGGGACAATGGTTTCTTCCAGAAGGCAGGGAGGTACTGACTAAAGCAGGTATGAGGCAAATTCTATGTTATCTACATGAAAGCAGCCATTAGGATGTCCAAAACCTGTGTGACACTGTGCTTACTATGTTTGTGACTCCTGGATTATACACATTGGCCTGGCAATTGGTGGAGAGATGCCTGATCTATCGAAGAACAAATAAGGCTGCCTCGTGTCACATGCAAACCAGAAGGAGACCCCAGCATTGAGACTATTCCAGAGTATGCAGGTGGACTTTACCAGGCTGCCCATGGTAGGTCACCTCAAATATCTGCTTGTCATAGTGGACCACCTGACCTCATGACCTGAAGCTTTTCCCTTGTCCTGGGCAACTACCCCTATGGTGAGCAGAATTTTATTGGAAAATATAATCCCCAGATATGGAATGGTGGAATGCATTAACTCAGACCAAAGCACCCATTTCATGGAAAGAGTTCTCCCGGGTCTGATGCAGGTCCTGGAAATATCTTGGGAATTTCACATCTTGACATCCTCCCTCTTCAGGCAAAGTAGAAAGAATGAATCAGGAAATAAAGAAGCAATTGGCTAAATTGGGCCTAAAAACTGGTTTGCCGTGGACCCAGATGTCTTCCCCTTGCTTTGCTTAGAATTAAGACTAAACCTCAGAGGGATATTGGATTGTCACCTTATGAACTCTTACAGACATCCATATTCCAGAGAAAGGAGGACTAAAAAATATAGGACACCAAAGACTTGTTAATTAGAAAATATGTCTTACAACTTGTTAAGCATTTGCATGAACTAAAATTAAACGGGCTTATTGCTTCATCCCCTCCTCTAGGATTTGCCGTGCATAAATACCAGCCCAGAGATTGGGTCCTGATCCGAACCTGGAAGAAGGAAAAGTTGATCCCAACCTGGGAAGGACCTTTCCAAGTCCTTTTGACCTCAGACACTGCTGTAAAGACCCAGGAACACAGTTGAAATTATCACACTTGAGTTAAAGCACTTATGGATGCTCCAAAAGAATGGATTTTAGAGCCTGACCTTATAGACGAATTGAAATTACATTTGAAAACAAGGACTCACTAACTTTGGGAGGGATTTGATAAACTGTGTGTACAGATTTCTACTGGGTTTTTTGATTTGAGGGATCATTTTGGGAACCAGCACCTGCTGCCATAAGGAATGAACCAGAAGGAATCAATGACTTAGAAAGACATTGTGAAAATATGCTAAATATGCTTCAACATATCAGTATGCCATAACTTTCAAGGATCTAGGGCCAATTCCACACTATGATGAGGCATGGGAATAGGATTTTAGTAGAGGGATTCATAAATAGGTAAATTAAAATGCCACTTTAAAAGAAGCATGAAAATGACAAATCATTAAGTATAGTATAAATTATCTTGTGAAGAATAGCAAAATAAGGTCTTCAGAATTATGCCATCTCTTTTGTAGTGGGGAATAGTTGAAGGATCACTGAATCATTTTAAAAGTTCTAAATACTGTATTGATTTTTTCTATCTCAATGTGACAGACATGAACCCATAGGCTTTTAAGCTAATGTTTTTTCAAATGTTTATATTTCCTAGGAAATAAGATCATTATTTCTTGACTTGACCTCCAAATACAGGGAAGCCACATACCACTTGTCCTGAATTCTTACCTCCCTGCTTTCTGCAGATGTGTTGGTCAAAACCAGATAAGGAGGATTTTATCTTGAAAGAGCAACAAAGAATAAAAAAATAAAAAAGAAAGAGCAACAAAGTCCGGGGTCAAGGAAACTAACATCAGTAACGACAACAATAACAAAACAAAACAGGGAAATCACCTCACCCAAGTCAACAGATTTTTGCTCATCCTTGAAGGCTATAAAAAACTCTCTTGAGAGAGAGGCCCTTGGAGTTGGTCCATGCTACTTGGTTTTTTCACTTAGTAACTAGAAGTTCAAGTGTGTGATCACACCTGCTTAACTTGTTAGTCTCTGCTTAGGGGGTCCAAAGTATCTTTCACTATTGACAGGAGGCCTGGTATTTTTTAAAATTTGTTTGTTTGTTTTTTCCTGAGGCAATAGGAGTTAAGTGACTTGCCCAGGGTCACACAGCTAGGATGTGTTAATTGTCTGAGGTCAGATTTGAACTCAGGTGCTCCTGACTTCAAGGCTGGTGCTCTATCCACTGTGCCACCTAGCTGCCCCAAGGGAGGTCTGTTTTTACCTGAAAAAAAAGCCTTCCTCCAATCCATAAATTTGAATCTAATCATTAATTGGTTCGTCCATCAAATTAATACATTCTCCACCCTTTATTCTTTTACCCCTTTTTGCCCTCAAAACAAACTAAAACAAAGTTACATTCCTCTCTACCAAATTCGTGACCAAAAACAAATTCTCCTAATGGTAACATGTTAAAATTAGAGCAGAGCTATAAGTTATCAGTTAGGCCTTATTGAAGTAGAAGTGATATAGAATTTATGTTATGTATTGAGCAAAAGAGGGATAATAACAAGAAATAACTGAGATCAAACACAACTTAAATTTTATTCTGAGATTTCACAGTATACTAAGTGATAGAAACATTTTGATAATATGGAAATATATGCAAAGTGAAAATTATGCATAATTTGAATCATTTCTTGATTTTGCAAATAACAAATATTACAGGATTAAAGAAAGAGATAAATGAGAATAATTTAAATTCAGACCCCATCCATCAGCAATTCAGTCAGCAGAGAACAGTGGAAGATATGGTCTCCAATGTACAGTAAGGTATAAGAAACTGGTATGGGTTCAAGAATAAAAGAAATTACATGATTTTAAGTCAGGTACGGATAACAATAAAACATAGTACATCATAAAAAGTATGTTGCCTAAATAATAGTGAGAAGTAGCCCACTTTATTGAATTAGAGTTGAAGGCAAGGAAAAATGAAGACTGTTAGAAGATACAGAAAGGCCCTCCTAAAACAAAAAAATAATAATAACCCTTAGGCTGAATTTCCAAAACAAGCAATTCTATATGCTACTCTATAATCCAAATATATGATGATGGCATGGAAAGTTAATACATGAGAAGAAAAAGGTTGTATTGCTGAGAAGAGCTAAGTCAATCATAGTTAATCATCACAAAGTGTTACTCTTACTGTGTGCAGTGTTCTCCTTGTTCTTCTCATTTCACTCAGCATCAGTTTATATAAGTCTTTCCAGGTTTTTCTAAAATCTGCCTCTTCATCACTTCTTATAGCATAATAGTATCCCATTACATTCATATACCACAACTTGTTTAGCCATTTTCCAATTGAGGGCATTCCCTCAATGACCCATTCTTTGCCACCACAAAAAATGCTGCTATAATATTTTTGTGCATATAGTTCTCTTTCCCCCTTTTTAAAAATAATTATAACTTTTTATTGACAGAGCCCATTCCTGGGTAATTTTTTACATTATCCCTTGCACTCACTTCTGTTCCGACTTTTCTTCTCCTTCCCTCCACCCCCTCCCCCCCAGATGGCAAGCAGTCCTATACATGTTAAATATGTCACAGAATATTCTAGATACTATATATGTGTGCAGAACCGAACAGTTTTCTTGTTGCACATCTCTTCCCTTTTTTATGATCTCTTCAGGTTATAGACTTAGCAGTGCTGAATCAAAGGATATACATAATTTGATTGTCTTTTGGGTGTAGTTCCAAATTGCTCTCCAGAATGGCTGGCTTAGGTCACAATTCCACCAACAAATTGTTAGTGTTTCATTTTCCCCAAATCCTCTCCAACATAATTATTTTCTTTTTCTGTCATATTAATTAATCTGTTAGGTTTAAAAGATGGTGTCTCAGATTCGTTTTAATTGGCATTTCTGAGCATTTTTATCAGGCTATAAATAGTTTTGATTACTTCATCTGCAAACTTCCTGTTTATATTCTTTGACCATTTTATTAGTTAAGGAATGACTTGAATTCTTGTAAATGTGACTCTTTTAGATATTTGAGAAATGAGACCTTTAACAGATAACTGTTATGAAAATTACAACTTATTATTTAAGTCTGACTTTCTTCCTGGTTATTTCCCAGATTCTCTATTTTGGAATAACCTTCTTTCTCTACCAACTAATCTCATATGGCACTTGGATATTTGTTCATTTGAAAAGAGAAAGGAATAATAGACAAGCAAAATCACCAAAAAAGGGAAATAAATGAAAAATAAAGAAAAATGTCCAAAAAACCCACTGCCAAATTGTCAACAAATTAAAACATAAACAAAAAATAAAAATATTAGCAAAAAAATTCAAAATACTAAAATTTACAGAATAAGAAACAGAAAACCTAAGAAAACCAATCCGAAAAACAAATTGAACCTATTATAAATGTCTTCCCAAAGAAAAAACCCACATGGCTCTCAGATGGACTTAAGAAGGAAATTATATACTGTCAGACAATAAAAAAAAAAAAAAACTATTTAATTGGCAGAAAGTAATTTACAAATTCCTTCCGAAACAGGTATAATTCTGATAAAGAAACCAGGGAAAGTCAAAACAGAGAAAGAAAACTACAAAGCACTATTCATTAACAAATAAAAATACTAATACACAAATATTTAATTTGTTAGCAAAGAATTTATAACAATATATTTAAGAAATTATTCATTAATCTTAGATTGGATTTATACCAAGAATACAGGTATAGATCAATGATAAGGAAACTAGATCACAAAGCAATATTAATAATAAAACCAATAAAATTATGATTATATTTACATGTAAAAAAGCACTCAATCAAATGCAGAACTTGGTCATTTAAAAAAAATAATAAAAGAAAGGAATGGACTTTTCTTAATGAAGTGACTATCAATCTAAAACCAAGATTAAGTCATTCTATAAGAGATAGCTTAGTACAGAAAGAAGAAAATGTAATAAGGCAGTGATTGCCCTGACAACAAAAATAAAGGAAATAAAAATAAAAGTTTTAATAACACAATAAGAAACATTATAGCACTGTTAAAAGAGAGCAAACTTGGAAGAAGAAACACAACTGACTTGGAAAATGGATCCTGTAAAAGAAACCTAAATAAAATCAGGTTCACATAAAAACATGAAAAATATGAAACTATATTTCAAGTAAACATAAAAGAAAATTTCTTAGATATATTGGAACAAGAGATTGAAGTATTGATTTGTAAAATTCACAATTCACCACCAAAGAGTAACCTGACATATAAAGTTCCAAGAAATTTGACTGCCAAGATAAAAAGATGGCAAATAAAAGTAGATTTATTGCAAGCATCCAGGAAGAGATTAATCACATAACAGTTGGAATGTCATAGATCTGTGTATCACCTAAGAGAAAGGAATCTTTTATTCCTTTATATTCCAGTCTAATATGCTAAAAAGAAAAGGACAAGGCAGTCTCCCAAAAAGTAATTTATCCTTTAACATCAAGCAAAATCCTCTAGGAAAAACAATGGGTTTTTAATAAAATAAATACTTTCCAAGTATTCACTTTGTGAAAACTAGAGTTGTGAAGGGTCCCTGATAGGCAAACACCACAAACTATAGAAATTTAAGACGAACAAATTTGAACAGGTAAAAAGGGCCAAGTAATGGTTCAGAGTTTAAATAACTGAAAAGAAATGAGGATACTATCCCTTCAAAGTATCAACATCTGTAAAAATGTCAGTCAAGGAACAAGGAAGGACAAAGTATTGGCTTGAGTATACAAAACAGTACAAAATAACAACACTCAAAAAATACTCATACAGGAGCAGAACAAAGGAGAGAGGAAGGAGTAATGGATTTCTGAATTTGGGATGCTACAGAAAAAGATATTCCAAATATAACAGTGTGGATTTGGGAGAGTGATGATCTTATGAACCTGATTCTTATCTGGGGACAGCCAGATTTTAATTAGTTAAATTCATTAAAAGTCAAACAAGCAAATAAAAATATTTCATTTTACAGAAATACTGTGAAGTAAGCATTAAACTCACTTGAAACAAGAAAGGGAAGGAAGGGGGATGTTTTGAAATGGAAGGAAAAAAAAGAGAAGGAACAACTGGAAGCAAAAACAAAATATAATTAAGGAGGGAAGATTACAAAAAGGGAAAAAAAAACAAGAAAAGGGACATGACACAGTGAGGTAGATCTAAGCACAGAAAATGGGGAGACTAAATAGATATTATTAATTTAGTACAAATACTTTTTTTAAAGGGATGAATCACAAATTATACCTTCAGAATAACAATAGTAAGAAGTGCAAGACACCATGCTTTACAAATATTATCTCATTTGATTCTCACAGAAACTCTGAGAGTTAAGTGTTGTTATCATCATCCCAATTTACAGTTGAAAGAACTGAGGCAAACAAGTTAAGTGATTTGTCCAGGGTCATATAGCTAATAAGTGAATTCAAATCTTCCTGACTTTAGGTCCAGCATTCCATCCATTGAAAGAAAAGAAAAGGAAAAAAATCCCTACTTGCTACAACATCCACTATAATGGTCATGATTATTAATAATAATTATGTATATTTATATACTTCAAATTTATTAAACATACCCAATAATAATGGAGCTCTTAATTCTACATTGAAACCTGTTCAAATTTAATAACTCTTTGACCAAGATGTTAATTACAAGTGATATAAAACATGACATTTTAAGGGAAATAGTAAGTTAGGGTTTGGATGAACCTAAATATGTTGCCATGACCTCTTAAATAAAACTAAGTATAGTTTATCAATGTTAAAAGAAGTCAAAAAACAAAAAATATGCTATTAGTCATATGGTGACATAAAGACATATGGGTCTACCAAAAAAATATTAAACAGTTCTTTTCTTCTTTCAGAATATTTCTCTGAGAATATCAAAATGGCATTTGAACTAGATAAGTGTAAATTTTTAACTTAATCCAAGGGAATATAGAAGTTACAATCTTTGAACTTGAATCCATAGTTAGCATCAAGTCAATAGATAAAACCAAATTCTACAAATTACCTTAGACTTCCCTGGAAAAAGACATATAAAGGCTTAAAGATATCAAGAAGGTTGTGAATGCAGGTTGAGACTTACAGGTATCCAAGCTGAATGGGAATACAGATTTCAAACAATTCTTTTATAATACTAGGCTTAATATACACTTTTAAAAATGTAAATGGAATCTAACATATTTGATAAATATTTTAACAACAATACTTCTAATATTAACAAAACACAAGATCCATTATCTGAAACAGCTATAAAATGCTTTTTTGAAATGAGCCTATACTATTTTTCCAAGGAAAAAGAAGCTGATAACAAGTACAATTTATCAATTGAAACCAAAAAGTGCTTATCTCCATATGGAACCTATAAAAACAATGACATCCAAGAATATCCTCCACTGGCAACATCTGCACCAAGGGCAGGACATAACAATAGTTTGTGGAAACAGAGGGAACTGTAATGGCAATTTATTACCTGTGATGGCAAGCTCATTGCCACCAGAAATGACATAAGGATTATCCTTAGGAATCTCAGATATTGTTACCCATATAGACAATTCAAGAAAACAGTAGAGAGGAGTTGCAGGGATAGATGTGGCAGAATGAAGCCAGAAAGCTGCTTGAGCTTTTCCAGTTTTCCTCAAAAAGCCATATAAAACCAAATCTCTCAACAGAGTCTGATGGAATGAAACCACTCATCAGCTCAAGGGAGATTAAAAAGACTTCAAGAAAGGTCAGTTTCACTTGGGTGAATGAAAGGGGTGATTAACCTAGCTTAGATAGTGTCCATGAAACCAGTGAGAGGGTCTTAATCAAGGCAGATCAGAAACTGAGACTCTCTGTCCTGGCTCAGTAGTGGAACAGACCAATGGTGCATCCTCCAGTTACAGGTCAGAAGGCATATTACCAGTCCAGAAAATGATGCTGTTGCCTAGAGAGAGAAAGCAGGGCTATGCCCTGTTTTGAGCAAGACACCAAACTTAAGAGGTTCTTGTACTCAAAGCCAAGGCTCAGTGTGGCACAAGAAGCTTGGAACAGGACCTCATGTATCCCAGGAGCAGAGCTTGACCTCAAAAGTGACAAAATAAGAAAAAAAAATCAAGAAAGAAAGAAAATGAGCAAGAAATAGAAAACAATCTTATCATAGAAAGCTACTATGGTAACATGGATGACTAAAACACCAACTTAGATAAAGGCAAAATGTCCACATGAAAATCTCAAAAGATGATATGAATTGGTCTTAAGACCCAATAGGTTGCTTGGAAGCACTCTTTTTTTTTTTTTGCTGAGGCAATTGGGGTTAAGTGACTTGCCCAGGGTCATACAGCTAAGTGTTGAGTGTCTGAAGTCAGATTTGAACTCAGGACCTCCTGACTTCAGGCTGGTGCTCTATCCATTGCACCACCTAGCTTCCCTGAAGTATTCATTTGTAAAAAGCAAATAAGAGAAGTAGAAGAAATATTGAGAAATAAAACAAGCAAAAAGAATCAACAATTTGTAAAAGGAAAACAATTCCTTTAAAAACACAATTACCTAACAAAAAAAATCCACTGAAGATAACACCTTGAAAAGTAAAATTAATCAAATGGGAAAAGAGATGTAAATGCTAACTGGAGAAAATCACATATTAAAAATTAGAACCAGGCAAATGGAAGCTAATGACTCTATGAGACATCAAAAATCAAACAAACTAAAAAGAATGAAAAAAAAATGTAAGAAAATGCAAAATATCTCATTGGAAAAACAGCTGACCTGGAAAATAGATCCAGGAAAGATAATTTTAAAATTACTGGTCGACTTAAAGGCCATGACCAAAAAAGAACCTGGATAGCATTCTTCTAGAGATCATCAAGGAAAACTGCCCTGATATATTAGAAACAGACATCAGAAAGTCTTCAAAAAATTCATTGAAAGCCTGTAGAAAGATCCCACAAGGGAAACCTCAAGAAACATTGTTGAAAAATCTCCAGAACTATTATCTCAAGAAAAAAAATTATTATGAGCTTCCAGAAAAAAAAAATTCAAGTATAACAAGCAACAGTCAGGATTACCCAAGATATGGCAGTTTTTACAATAAAATAGTAGAGGGGCTGGAATATCATATTCCAGAAGGCAAAGGACCTGGGATTATAACCAAAGATCAACTACCCACCAAGACTCAGAATTATCTTTCAGAGGAGGAAATGGATCCTCAATGAAGTAAGAGACTTTTAATCATTTATATTGGAAATAAAAAGAAGTAAACAGAAAATATGATCTTCAAATACAGGACTCAAGAGTAGCATAGAAAATTAAACAGGAAAAACAATTATTTAGAGATTAAACTGTTTACATCTTTAGATGGGAAAAATTGCATTCTTCTTTTGGAGTAATTCACGGGGACATACATTGACAGAGACTATGGATATGAATTGACTTTGATGTGATGATATCAAAGAAAAAGACATTGAGGGATAGAAAAAGGATTGTACTAGGAGAAGAGGAAAAGATAAAATGGGACAAATTAGATCACATGAATAGGCAAAAAAAAAAGACCCTATTACAATAGAAGAAGGGAGGAGGATGAACATTGTTTGAAGCTTAATCTCATCAGTTTTGGCTCAAAGAGAGAATAACATTCATTCAGTTAGATATGGAAATGTATCTTACCCTATAAGAAAGGGTGTGTGTGTGTGTGTGTGTGTGTGTGTGTGTGTAGATAGGGGAAAGAAAATGGAGGAGCTGGAGAGCAGAGAGGACAGAAAATTTAAGAGAAAGAATAAGAGAAAAAAAGGAGGAAGAGTGATAGTAGAGAAGGCAGGTTAAGGATTGGATGGGTTAGAAACAAAACACTACTAATGAGAAACAGGGTGAAAAGAATGAACAAAAGTACAGAGGAAAAAAAGAAGGTAAAAGGAAGTACACAGCTGGTAATCATAATTTTGAATGGGATGAGATCCCATAACTTGGGAATGGGATGGACTTTCTCAAAAAATGAAAGCAAATAGCATAGTGGTTTAATTAAAAGCTAGAATCCTATAATATGTTGTTTACAAGAGACACTTTTGAAACAGAGAGATACATATAGAGTGAGGATAAAAAGCTGGAGCAAAATTTATTATTCTTCAACCAAAAGCAAGGGTAGTAATTCTGATCTCAGATAAAGCAAAAACAAAAAAAAAGTCTAATTAAAAGAGATAAGGAAAGGAACTACATCTTGTTAAAAGGATACCATAGACAATGATATAGTATCAATATTAAATGTATATGCACGAAGTGATACAGTATCCAAATTCATAGAGAAGTTAAGGCAGTTACTAGAAGAAATTGAGAGTCCTCCTCTCAGAATTAGATAAATCTAACCACAAAATAAACAAGAAAGAAATTAGGGAGATTAATAGAATCTTCAAAAACTTAGACCTCTACAGAAACTTAAATAGGGATAGAATGGAATATATCTTTTTGTCAACAGTATATGGCGCCTACACAAAAATTAACCATGTATTATGGTATAAAAAGCTCATAATCAAATGCAGAAAGGTAGAAATAATAAATGGTTCCTTTTCAGATCATGTTGCAATAAAAATTACATTCACAATAAAGGGTCAGGGAAAGATAGACTAAAAACTAATTGGAAATTAAATGATTCAATTCTAAAGAATGAGTTGGTCAAACAACAAATCACAGAAACAAGCAGTAATTTCATCCAAAAGAAGGAAAATAATGAGACAATATACCAAAACCTATGGAATGCAGCCAAAGCAGTTCTTAGGGGAAATTGGTTTTTTCCCTGGGAGATAGACCCTACCCCTTTTTTATTAAAGCTTTTTATTTTTCAAAACATATGTGTGAACAATTCTTCAATATTAGTCCTTGCAAAACCTAGTGTTCCAATTTTCTCCCTCTTCCTCCACAACCTTCCCTAGATGGCAAGTAGTCTAATATATGTTAAACACGGTAGTAATATATGTTAAATTCAATATATACATACATATTTATACAATTATCATGCCACACAAGAAAAAAAGAGAAACAAAATAAAATGCAAGCTAACAAAAAGAGTGAAAATGCTATGTTGTGGGCCACACTCAGTTCCCACAGTCCTCTCTCTGGGTATAAATGGCTCTCTTTATAACTGAATAATTGGAACTGGTTTGAATCACCTCATTGTTGAAGAGAGCTTTGTCCATCAGAATTGATCATTGTATAGTCTTCTTGTTGCTGTGTATAATGATCTCCTGGTTCTGCTCATTTCACTTACTATCAGTCCATGTAAGTCTCTCCAAGACTCTCTGAAATCATTCTCTGGGCATTTCTTACAGAACAAAAATATTCTATAACGTTCATATACCATAACTTATTCAGCCACTCTCCAAGTGATAGGCATCCATTAAGTTTCCAGTTTCTTGCCACTATAACAAGGGTGGCCACAAACATTTTTGCACATGTGGATCCCTTTGCCTCCTTTAAAATCTCTTTGGGATATAAGCCCAATAGAAACACTGCTGGAGCAAAGAGTATGCACAGTTTGATCATAGTTCCAAATTGCTCTCCAGAATGGTTGGATCCATTCACAGTTCTACCAACAATGTATTAGTGTACCAGTTTTCCTACAACCCCTCCAACATCGAACATTACCTTTTCCTGTCATCCTAGCCAATCTGAGAGGTGTGAGGTGGTATCTCAGAGTTGCCTTAATTTGCATTTCTCTGATCAATAGTAACTTAGAGCACCTTTTCATATGACTAGGAAAGTTTCAATTTCTTCATCTGAAAATTGTCTATTCATATCCTTTGATCATTTATCAATTGGAGAAAGGCTTGAATTCTTATAAATTTAAGTCAATTCTCTATATATTTTAGAAATGAAGACTTTATCAGAACCTTTAAATATAAAAAAATGTTTTCCCAGTTTATTGCTTCCCTTCTAATCTTGTCTACATTAGTTTTGTATGTACAAAATTTTTTTGACTTAATATAATCAAAATTATCTATTTTGTGATCAATAATGATCTCTAGTTTTTCTTTGGTCACAAATTCTTTCCTCCTCCACAGATCTGAGAGGTAACTATCCTATGTTCTTCTAATTTGTTTATATCATTCTTTACGTCTAGATCATAAACCCATTTTGACCTTGTCTTGGTGTATAGTGTTAGGTATGGGTCAATGCCTAGTTTCTGCCTTACTAGTTTCAAATTTTCCCAACAGTTTTGTCACTAAATTGTGACACTAAAATATGTGTCACTAAATTGTGAGTTCTCATCCCAAAAGCTCTTTGGGTTTGTTAAACAGTAGACAGCTATAGTTATTGACTATTTTGTCCTTTAAACCTACGTTAATTCATTGATCAACTATTCTATTTCTTAACTAGTACCAAATGGTTTTGATGACTGCTGCTTCATAATATAGTTTTAGATCAGGTACAGCTAGGCCATCTTAATTTGCATTCTTTTTCATTAATTCCCTTGAAATTCTTGACCTTTTATATTTCCCAGATGAATTTTGTTGTTATTTTTTCTAGGTCAGTAAAATAGTTTCTTGGGGGTTTGATTGGTATAGCACTAAATAAATAGATTAGTTTAGGTAGTATTGTTATCTTTATTATATTGTTAGGGAAAATTTTGTATCTAACTTTAATATCTCTAAATAGCTATATGAATAAGATAGAGAAAGAGGAGATCAATGAATTGGTTATGGAACTAAAAAGCTAGAAAAAGAAAAAATTTTTAAATCCCAATTAAATACCAAATTAGAAATTCTGAAGCTTAGAGATTAATAAAATTGAAAATAAAAAAAAACTATTGCCCTAATTAATAAAATTAAGATTTAGTTTTATGAAAAAAATAAAAGTAGATAAACTATTTGTTAATTAGATTTTAAAAAAAAGAAAAAAAACAAATTAACAGCAAAACAAATTAAAAGAAGAAATGAAAGCAATAATTAGAAGCTATTTTGGCCAACTTTATAACAACAAATCTGACAATCTAATTAAAATGGATGAATATTTACAAAAATGTAAATTGTCCAGATTAATAGAAGAGGAAATAATTTATTTCCTCTCTAAATAGTTCCATTTTAGAAAAAAATAAATTTAACAAGCTATCAATGAACTTCCTAAGAAAAAATTTGGAAAAATAGATAAAGGAGTCCTGTCAAATTCCTTTTATGATACAAAAATGGAACTGATATCTAAACCAGGAAGAGCAAAACAGAGAAAGAAAATTACAGACCAATCTCCCTAATGAACATTGATGCAAACATTTTAAATAAAATATTATCAAAGAAATTACAATATCTTATCAGCAAGATAATACACCATCATCAGTGATATTTATGACAGGAATGGAGGGCTGATTTAATATCAGGAAAACTATTGTCATAATTGACCATATCAATAACAAAACTAATAGAAATCTTATGATAATCTCAATAGATGTCCCAAAAAGCTTCTGGCAAGCTATTAACACCCATTCCTATTAAAAACACTAGAGAATGTAGGGAATAAAAAGAGTTTTCTTTAAAATGATAAGCAACATCTATCTAAAACCATCAGCAAGCATTATTTGCTAATGGGGAGAATTTAGAGACATTCCCAGTAAGATCAGGGGTGAAACAAAGATATCCATTATCATCACTATTATTCAATATTATACTTGAAATGTTGGCTTTAGCAATAAGAAAAGAAAAAAAATTAAAAGAATTACAATAGGCAATGAGGAAATAAAACTATCACTCTTTGCAGATGATATAATGGTATCCTTAGAGAATTCTAGAGAATCATCCAAAAATCTACTTGAAATCTACAATTAACAATTTTAGCAAAATTGCCAGATATAAAATAAACCCATCATTAGCATTTCTATATGTTACTAACAAAGCCTCGAAACAAGAAATAGAAAGAGAAATATTTGTGTGTCTATCTACCAAGACAAATCTAGGAACTAGAGGAACACAATTACAAAAGACGTCTCATACAAATAAAGTCAAATCTAAATATTTGGAAAAATATCAATTATTACTGATGGACCCAGCTAATATTGATTAATCTACCAATCAAACTGCCAAAAATATCTTATAGAGCTAGAAAAAATAATAACAAAATTCATCTGGAATAACAAAAAGGAAAGAATATCATCAAAGACTTAATGAGGGGGGAAAAAGTATAAAGGATGGTGGTCTAGCAGTACTAGACCTGAAATTATATTATAAAGCAGCAGTCATCAAAAATAAATGGTATTGTATAAGAAATAGAATGATGGATCAGTGAAATAACTTATATGCACATGACACAATGATCAAAATGATTACCATAGTAATCAAATATTTGATAAACTTCAAAACTCCGTCTTCTGGGATAAGAATTCACTATTTCACAAAAATTGTTGGCAAAACTGTAGAACAATATGGCAAAAACTCAGCATAGATCTACATTTCACACCTCATACTAAAATAAGTTCAAAATGGGTACACAATTTGGGCATAAAGGGTGATACTATAAGCAAATTAGGAGAATAAGTGATAGTTTACCTATCACAACTTTGGAATAGAAAGGAATTTGTGGCCAAAGAAGAACTAGAGAAGGTTATGCATGAAATGCAAAATGGATAATTTTGATTACACCAATTAAAAAGCTTTTGCACAAACAAAACCAACACAACCAAGATCAGAAGGGAAGCACGGGGAGGGGAGGGAATTTATAGCCAGTGTTTCTGATAAAAGCCTCATTTCTAAAATATATAAAGAATTGTGTCAAATTCCGAAGAATACAAGCCATTCCCAAATTAAGAAATGGTCAAAGGATATGAACAGATAATTTTCTGATGAATAAATTAAAGCCATCTATAATCATATGAAAAAATGCTCTAAATCACCACTGATTAGAGAAATGAAAATTGAAACAAATTAAAACATCTCTTAGATTGGCTAAGATAACAGGAAAAGATAATGATGAATATTGGAGAGGATGGGGGAAAACTAGGACACTATTGCATTGTTGGTGGAGTTGTGAAATGATCCAACCATTCTGGAGAGCAATTTTGAATTCTGTCCAAAGTACTATAAAACTGCACACACCTTTTGATCCAGCAGTGCCACTACTAGGTCTGTATCCCAAAGAAATTATAAAAGAGGGAAATGGACCCACATGTGCAAAAAATTTTGTAGCAGCTCTTTTTGTGGTGGCAAAGAATTGGAAAATGAGAGGATGTCTATCAGTTGGGGAATAGTGGAATAGTTTATTATATATGAAAGTAATAGAATATTATTGTTCTATAAAAATATGAACAAGCTAATTTTAGAAAGGCCTGGAAAGATTTACATGAACTGATGCTAAGCAAAACTGTGAAGATCGTGTATTTTAAGATCAGCACAAGACAGGAATTCAGGTTAGGGGAAAATCGTCAGTCTTTATTCTCAGTGAAGAAGGATCGGAGGTGGAAGAGAATCGGCGATAGCAATGTGTGCAGCTGAGCCAAGAAGCTAGCTCGACCAGCAGCCACACAACCAGCAGCTCAGAGTCTCGAACCCAGCCCAATCTCTCCCAGCTTCTCTTCCTGTCTCTCTCTCAGCCTCCACCCACCAAAATCGTCATTTCCTATACAACACATCAGGACTTGCATGGAGAGTGGGCAGGGACCATTCTTTATCCAATCATGTATATTAATAGAGTATAGCCCAATTACTATCTAGCCTCATGTACTTGGGACCTCAGTGCATCAGCTCAAACCTCAGCCCATTACACAAAACAAGCAGAATTATGAATACATTATATACAGCAACAACAAAAATCTGCAATGATCAACTATGAAAGACTTGTTTCTTCTCAGTGATTCAATGATCCAAGGCAACCCCAATAAACTTATGGTAATTAAATCATCATATACTACTTTCACTTTCTTTTATGGTTTTTTCCCTTTTATTATGATTTTTCTCTTTCAACATGATTCATAAAGAAATATGTAAAAAAAAAAGAATGTATATGTATAGCCCCCCCAAAAATACTGGTTTTTACATGTAGCTGGAAAAACAATAATAAAAAGGAAAAGGAAACAGAAATTTGCATCTTATCCCTTCAGGCTATAAAAATTTTATACTTACTATATAGTACTGTATAGTAAAATAAAATTTGATGATTACAATAGTGCAATAAAAGTTTTCTCTCATTAGTAGAGTTAAAAACAAGAAATAATCATACTACAAAACAGAACTCAAGACATCCTTAATAATTCAACCAACAAATGGAACCAAATGAAGTTGTTGCTAACCAATGCTTGGACATTACACTGATTCTAAAACACACACACACACACACACACACACACACACACACACAGAAACTGAAGGACTATGTATTAATAGCTTTTCCATAACAAAGAGGCATAATCTCCAGCTTTTTTTGAAAATATTTTCAAACAGATTTGGCAGAGGAAATTAAAATCATATGAGAACAAAAGGAAGAATGTTTCACTTTTGTCCTTTCTCCAACTTAAAGCTACATGATAATGGGTTCTTTTTATGAACAAAGTGAATGCACTTCCTAATGCTATTCATAAAATACAAAAAAAGTTATTTTAATCAATGTGCATGAAGAAAAATAATTACTTTAGATATAATATGTAATAAATCTTGTTGATTACTATTTCAATAATTGAAAAACTTTTTTTCCTCAAAAAATGACTTTTGTTCCTTTTAGTTCCCTCTTTTTTCTCTGTACCTTTCTCTCCTACTCATCTTGCACAACGGCTGCGTCACCATTTCCATAGCAAACTTTAATGATTTTATATCTCATTGATTTCTTTTTCTTTTTTCTTCAATCCCTAGACTACTAATATTCTACATTATACAATTTAGAATTTTAGAAAATAAACTCATCTTAAGATTTAGAAACCATGGTTTCTTTAATGTGTACTCTAATTTACATTGTTAGCAATCAACTCTATCCATCTTAAGCTGTTCTCATTCATTTGTAAATGAGGGTATTAATATTTGTATTGCCTGTATCACTAGTTTGTTGAAGAAAATCACTTGAGACAAAATATCTGTAAAGCATTTTTTATTTATAGAATGTTATAAAGATATTAGTTTTTACTGGATGTGTAATTTCATTACTATATGGAACTCTAGTGAAGGAATCCCCTAATTAAGGTCAGCATTTATTAAGGTGCAACTCATATTGCAGGTAGAAATGGAATGCAGGTCTTTCTAACTCCAAGACTAGTTCACTATTCACTACACCATAAGAGCATTATTATTTTACAAAAAAAAAATTCATTATTTTTCATTTGCTGCTGTTCCCTTCTCCACAATGAAACTAGTGCTTCTTTAGAAGCAAGGACTAGACTTATAAACTATTTATACCTCAAGGAATTAAGCTGAATGCACAACAGATATACAATAAACACTTATCAATTTAATATTAAGTTGAATTCATATGAAAACTAATTTTAGGGGTTAAAAAAGAACTATTTTGTGACATAAGTACATACATTTCTTAGAATTCATATCTAAAGATGGTAAAATACAAAATAAGAAGAGTGTACAATTGTAACATAATAATTACATGACTGGAATTAAATAGAGGATTCAATTGAATCCAATAAAAATTTACTGTATTAAGTATCTAAAATCTGTAGACCCTGTGCTAGGTCCCAGGGTAGATAAAGATTAACAAAACATATATAAATGACTGACACAAAATGGAATACAATGTGCACAGAACTATTAAATCTGTAGAGCTTCTGCAAGAAAAAAATATTGCTTATGAGTCAAACATAATTATCAAAAGAAACCTTACCTTTTTGAATAAGACATTTTAAAATCCCCTTTTTAACACTGGGCGGCACAGTGCACACATGAATTATTTCATTTCTCATTTGCTATTTTAGCTTCCTTATTAACCACAAGTAGATTTGGCTCTAAATAGTTTTAAATGCATAATCCAGTAATATTTAAAATGCCTGGTCTCTCCTAAGCACTCTCTAAAGGTATCTTTTTTTTAAATAAGAACTACAAAAGAGAAGGAAGAAAACACAGTTAAAGCTTGAAGCAAGGTAAACAATTCTCAGATTCATATTGGTTTCTAAGCAATCTTAGATTTTCTAATCTGAAAACTTAATTTCAAGGATGGTACAGTCATTCTTTTATTCTGGGGAGTAGATCTTATGAGGGCATCACCCTTATCAAAGATAACAAGCTTGTTAAAAAATGTAATACTAATGGACATTTTATTAGAGCATATGACTGTTATCCCAATAATAATTACATGAGTTTTTTCATATCTGTACAGTCAGCTACCTAATCAGAATCCCCAGTAGATTGTAAAAGTATATTGAAATTTCTAAAATTTCTATATCTTTCATAAGCTCAATGAAAAAAATAACAAAAAGTAAAATAAATACTAGACTTCAGTTGAGGACTATGGGTCATCTAAGGAAAGATCTCTACTTTTTACTACAGACAGGAGTATTGAACTTGCTGTTTCAAGAAGTTCCCAACCTATCTTTTTTTGATAACCATTACAAAGGTACTTTTAAAGACTAAGACTGTATTATATGGGTCATCAAACTTATGAGTCAATCAATCAATAAACTGATCTTATTAAATAAATTTAATAAACACCTAATATGTGCCAAGAACTTTTATGTCCTACGGATACAAAGAAAAGTAAAAAGACATTCCTTGCTCTTGAGGAACATTTAATGAGGAAGATGATATAATTTTGGGCAAAGAAGCTACAACAAAGATAAATTGGAAATAATCATTAGAGGAAAGGCATTAGAATTAAAAAGGATTGGGAAAGACTTCTTATGGAAGGCAATATTTTAACTTGGACTTGAAGGAAAGGACAAATCAATGAAAAGTGCAAGATGTAAGAGATGGAAGATCTCATTTGAGAAAAATCAAGGAAGATTCTGTCACTATATCAAAGAGTACATGAGGTAAAAAGTGTATGGTAGAAAAAGACTGGAAAGGTATGTGTGTATGTGAGCACATTATAAAGGGCTTTAAATGTCAAAAGATTTCATATTTGGTCCTGGAGGTGATAAGAACCACTGGAGCCACCTGGAAAGTGGAAAAATCACCTTTGAAAGCTGAGGAGAGACTAGAGTAGAGAAAGATTTCTGGCAAGCACACCAATCATCAGACTATTACCATAATCCAGGCTGAAGTGATAAGGATAGACTGCCGGGGATGTGGCAGTATAGGAAGAGACAAGAGAGAATACAATGTTAGAAAAGGAAAATTGCCAGATCGTGGCAACAGCATGGGTGAGAGTGAGAAAGTGAGAAAATTAAGAATGACCCCTAAGTTGGGAGCCAAGGAGACTGAAAGGATGGTGGTATCCTCAAGAAAATTTTTTTAAAAGTTTATAAGGAGATAAAGCTGGAAGAAAAGAGTCATGCAACATATAGTGATCTTCAGAAGTTGTAGTGGGATGTTGAGGGTATGACCATAGCTATAAAGAGAAAGAAGGAGAGTTAAAATATTTGTGCCAAAAAAACCACATTACTTTTAGCCCACAAATCTCTTAATTTTCAAAATATCTCTTTGGCTTGACAGTGAGAACTCAGATTGTTCAGGGAAATCATTTGTTGACACAATTTTAATTCTATTAATTGATCTTTCTATTTTTTAAAATTTTCATTCTTACTCTTGACATTTCCCCTAAATCTTTTTACTCCTTGATTTGTCTTTTAAAACAAACAAACAATAAATCCACTATTTTTTTGACTTCCCATTCATTTTGGAAAACTATCTGTAGAGGGCCACAAATAGTGGGGGAACTCTGGGTAAGGTATAAGACCCTTCAGCCCAGAGGGAACCTGCTGACAATGTCTGGTTTGGCAACCCATCTCCCTTTGGTGCCTCTCACCCTTCCTGAGAAGTCAAAAAGGGTGTGATAACCTGTGTTCTACTTGAAGCAAGGGACACTTACAGTAAAAAGGAATTTACATATATATCAATAGCAGGGTGCTTATAGCTAGCACTTATTCAGTGTGATGTGGTAATATAATGCTTCTATAGTTAGCACATGCTCAGTGCGCTATAGTAGTGTAATAGCTAACATATTTAGGGGCTGAGAGGACTTGAAATAAACAGACTCCATCTTTGACCATCCTTGTGGGTCTCCTGCTTCTTCAATCCTCCACTAGAACCAAGGACTCGGGTTGGTCTCGAGATCCACCAGAGAGATAGTCCAGACAGTATATTTTGGCACCCCAACTTGGAGGCTCTAAAAAGCAGGTCACTACAACTATCATCTATCAATTCAATTTATTAAACATGGATTAAGTGCCTACTATTGTCAAGCACTGGGTTAAACATTTTTAAAATATCTTCTGATGTATTAGGCATTGTGCCTATAAGGACAAAGGTGAAAACCTGTTCCTGAGCAGCCTGCATTCAAATAAAGGAGCTTATATGTGCATACACATGAATAGATACAAAGAAGATGCAAGATAATCTTTGAGGGGAAAGAATTAGTAACTAAGAAAGTCCAAAAGTCCTCAAGAAGAAGGTAGTGTTGAGTCTTTAAGGAAACCATGGCTTCTTTTTTTCTCTTTTTTATTATAGCTTTTTATCTACAAAACATATACATGGGTAATTTTTCAACATTGACCCTTGCAAAAACTTCTGTTTCAACTTTTCCCCTCCTTCCCTCCACCCCCCTCCCCTAAATGGCAAGTAGTCACATACATGTATTATTACATATATTAAAGTATATGTTAAATACAATATATGAAATCATGGCTTCTAAAAGGTAAAGTTGAGAAAGAAGAGGGAAGGAGCCAATGTAAAGCTATGGAGACACAAAAAGGAGTCATCAGATCAGTTCTGGGTCTGAGGACTACAAATGTCATCAAAAGGACCAAAAAAGCCACCTAGTATGTTACATGAAAATATGCATGTAGGAGTTGGGGGAGACAGAAAGAGAGAATAGATATAAAAGGTTAAGAGATACTGAAGTATTTCAGTGGGTAGCTTGCTAGACCTGGAGTTAGAAAGACCTGTCTTTAAATCTGCTTTTAGATTCTTATTAGATATATAAAAGTGATTAAGTCATTTAAAATCTATCTGCCACATTTTTTCTCATCTGTCAAAAAATGATAATATAGATAACTCACAAGGTTGTTATTAGGATCAAATGAAATATTTGTAAAGTGTTTTGTAAATGCTATTATCATCACTTTTATTTTAGTAGTAGTAGTTGTAAACACAAGTACCAAGAGTGGAAAATAAGCAGAAAGGTACTGGCCAATGAAAACTAATAGTATAAATAGAATTGTGTAAGTATGCCACTTTTGGAATACTGTAAGGAATAGATGGGTAGACAGATAGATAGATGGATATACAGACAGACATAATGACAGATGACACACATACACACACATCAGATTTTAATTCAGATCTTCCTATTCCAGACTCAGAACTCTATCCACTGTACCACTTAGCTGCTCATATTAATGCACAGCCATTGCCAAACCATTATCCATTCAACATGTCAGTTCTGTCTGACATAAACTACATTGTTGTGAAATGAATTAATAATTATCCACATGTTAAGAATGAACTGAGTCCATAATATATTAATATGCAAACATTAGACCAATAAATATAATTCCATCTATAAATGAATAATATTAAAGTCAGACTTTGCAGCTTCTTTCAAAAACATATCAAGAATTTACAGCAGAATATGCTAATACTGTAACAGAGCTACATAACAATTTCTGTCTTTGCAGGAAATGCAACAAGCCAAAGGGCCTATTTCATTTGATTTATTAATCTCTTAGACCTACTATTAATGATGAAATAAAATAAGTATGGCTATTATGACCACCCGTCAATCTGCTGCAAATTATACCTGAAGCTACTTGAGCTCTTATCATAAAATTTCCATGATGTTAAAATATTGTCAGCTACAATATAGCAACAGAAAAGCAATTCCATTTTTCAAAAACAACATAAATTATTTTAAAATATTTTGGGAAAACTGGTTTCCCCTCTAAGTCTAATACTCTATTATCCTAATTTTTCATCATTAATTACAAGAAATAAACTTCCATTCAATAGGTTTTTTTGGATAATATATGTTTATGTTTACATCACAAGTGAGTCTAGTTTACTCATCTTATTAGAACATCAATCTGAAATTCAAATAAAGCAGAAACAATACACATTTGTCTTTCAACAAAGTAAATATTGGTGCTTTCTAAAAATCTCATAGATTGAAGAATGAAACATCTAAAATAATTTAATCAATTACTATTGCTGAGGATATACCCTCATTATGATATTCCTACTCCCTAGCACTGACAATTTATCATTTTAACCTTAAGAATCTGACCGAGAACAGCAATATAATAGCAATTTAAGATTGATTTGACAATGCCAGTTTCTATCAACAAAAAGAGGATTCATTAGTTAAACAAAGAAAAATATGCAAATGTTCATAAACCTGAATGTATAGAGGCCTTGAATATGAAAGAAGATATATAACTCAAGCCTCTCTGGACTAAATTCTTAAATTTATTAAAGACATAGTCACGAAAAAAGCGGGAGATGGTGGAGATGATGACAAGTTCTCTCAGCAGCTGCTTTGAAATAAAATATTGCTTGCTATTTTGGAATGGATTTTTTGTTAGAAAACTTTTTAATATGTCTTGGGAAACTGAGATCAGAGAAGAAAATTATTGCAGAGTCTCTTTTTTAAATATGATTACAATCTGGGAAAAAGATAGGAAAATTCGCAATTCAATTCAGAACAAAGGGTTTTAGGTACATTTAACTGTCATAACTTGTTCCAATTCCTATTAAGAGTGCTAACAACTATCCCTCCAAGACTTCCAAATCCATTTACCAGCTGACCTAGACAATATTTATTATACATCACATCAGTCTTGAAGTTAAAATTAGGTTGCTCTTCATCATTTATTGGCTTTCTTGGTTCTAATAAATAATTAAGCTAACATAATAGAAAAGTCTGAAAATTAAAAATATATTATGTCATTTTTCATAAGATCTCTGATAGTAAGGTTTTAAATAGCATATAATTTATATATCTAAAACATGTACATTTAGTTAAAAAGCAGCCTCTATAAATTCCTATTTTAAGTTGTTTCCTGATTTTAAAAAATGAAAAATATAACTTCACTTAATGGAAAAATAAAGAATAAACTTAAATCAAAAGTGATTGTGTAATAAATACCACCAAAGCCACCATATTAAGAGAACAAAGACCAGCAATGTCACCCATTCTTGGAAGAGTGCTGTTTTAGATTGTGCTAGGTTGGATAGGTTGTCAGAATAAGATAAATGGAGCTGAGTTGTACTATTAACCTGTGACATTTTTGACAGTACAAAGCTATATACTGTGAGAAAAGTGGAATATCTATTTTTTGACTTTGCTTTCTCCCAGTTTATAACAGAAACTAGTAAAAATAGATGAAATGTCCTAATGAAAGACAGAAGCAGATCTTGGAAGAACTACTTTCCATTATTTGTAAAAAATAATCATAATAAGATATATGAAGTATCCTATCATGGCCTGAGACCACAATTAAAATTATGGGATTTATTTATTATACATGTGTGTATATTTGTGTATATATATCCATATATATGTATATTGTGTATATATATATATATATATATATATTGTGTATGTATATCCACTTATGCATAAAATAATCTAACTGTGATTGTTGATAACCTCATTTACATTCTTGTCAGGAAACTTGAAATAAGCAGAGACAAAAAGTCAAATCATTATTAAATGATAACCACTATAACTACTATATGAAGTCATTGCTACGGTTACACTCACTGAAATTTTTAAAAGAAATGTTTTTATTAATTTTATTTCCTTTTGTGAAAAAATTGTTTAGAACTTTTACATTGTCAATATCATCATATTTAAAAGTAACAATATTTAAAATTAACAAATCATGAATACAACTTGAACTCTATTTCTCTATAATGTACAAAGACTAGAAAATTTGAAGACATTGGGATTTCCATTTTACTTTCCTTTTAAAATATGCTAAATAAAACACTGAATCTTTAATACATACACACACACACACACACACACACACACACATATATATATATATATATATATATATACACATATATTTCTACATATTAATTTCAGTGCATTGTAAAAGGCCCAAAGTAGATTCAGACAAGTAATATTGTCTGGATATAGACTGAAGCATGTTATTTTTCACTTTCTATTTTTCTTTCTTGTTTTTTTTTTGTTTGAGGACTCTTCAAGAATTTGAAAATTATCTCTCTTGCTGTGGATATTAATTTGCATTTTATAGATCTTTGCTAATTTCTAAGTTACAGATTCTTGAAGTATTACTAATTATATTATAAAAATATACTTACTTTATGCAAACATACAATTCCTAGAAAAGCATGAACTCATAATGTAAGATGCAATAGAATGTAGGACCCGTGAAATCAGTTACTGTTTTGTTTTTTTCCATTGTATTTTTAGATAAGAGTGCTTTGCACATAGTAGGTAATTTACTATAGTGGATTTTATGTGTGTACATGTTAATATATGTTTTGGTGTTTATATATAATCTAAACAAAATATTATATAAAGGAAATTCTAAATTATTTTATTAATGATTACTTTATAAAAGGATTAAAAGATTTATTTTATAGTAACAAATAGTGAACAAATTTTAAAAAAGGTTTTGATTGCTTAAAACATACGAAGTACTGTGTTGAGTTAGGAACACAAATGCATAAGTGTGACAATCTTTGCCCTCAAAGAATCTGTTCTAAATGGGAAAGGATATACACAAAGAGGAGTGATGACCAAGAGGAACATTTTGTTTTGGGAAGTCCTGGGGATGATGAGTAGAAAGATAAGTGACATGCCATTCTAGTATGATTTGATTGTGGTACCAGAACTGGAAAATGTGACATATAAAAAGTTCAAGAAGCAAAATTTTTGGATAATTAATCATCTTATTAATCATGCTAATAACAATTAATAAGAAAGATGAATGATACTCTTGAATACCAAAGACCGTTCACGGTACACACTCAACACTTATATGCTCTTGGAATAATAGGTGATCCTAAGGGTGTAAATCAACTCTGATTGGTTAACTAGGAATGAGAGAAAATTAATATTATGAGATGTTAATCAATGAGATTATAATGAGAAGTTAATCCAATTTCATTATTAGTAATGTCCTTCAAAAACAGGCTTGGCCTAATAAGGTTTTGGAAAGGAAAAATCAAGTGTCTTTCCAAAATTAACAGTTAGCTATTTAATAATTATTTGTCTCAAAATAAAGATGTGGGTACACTTACAGAAAGATGCAAGAAGATATCTGGGATGGGATGGAAAGTATACTTTTGGAACACAAAATATTACAGAAATGAATGCTGAAAACCATGTTTCCATCTATTTAGAATTTTTTTTTTAAAATTGAGAAAAATGGCATTGAAAATTTTAAAAGTATATGTAAATGTTTAACCATGTGAAAAAATGCTTTTAATCAGTAATAATAATAGAAACGCAAATTATAAAAAAAAAACTGCCAGGTTTCATCCCATGGCTTTCAAATGGGCAAAAGATAACAAAAATAGAAACAGTCATTATTGGAGAGTGATAAAGTATAATTTTAGTAGGTTTTTATTGAGATAAATTAATAGTCAACATTTTACCAGTGATACTTTCTTAAATGTATGAAATTAGCATAGATTTTTAACTTTCATGTATAGTAATATATATATATATATATATATATATGTATACACACACACACACACACACACACATATATATATATAGATAGATATAGATATAGATATATATGTATATATTCCTACTGGACCCTTTATCAATTTGTAGAAAGTGAATTTTCCCCCTAAATTTCACATAAAATAAGTAATGTGTTCACATACTATCCATGATTCAATTAAAACCATACTGGACCAGTCAGCAATTAATAGAATGTAAATTTTCTCCTTTGAAATGTTTTCAAGTTTGAAGTACTGTTCGTTTCACTATAATGGTTCTTAGAGATACAGCCCTGTATTGAAATTTCCAGATGGTACAGGACAATGATTCTTTTAAAAATATATTCTATTGATATTGCCTTTGAAACCCAGGGATAATTCCCTACCTCATTGAATTAGAATCAGTCTCAATGTTCAAGAAATAGTTCAAAAGCAAATCCCCAACAAAGAGACAATTAGTTGAAGAGGAACTCACTGTTTCTCAATAGAGTCTATCTACCTTTTGGAAAACTCCAATTCTCAGAAAGTTTCTACTTGTATCAAGTAAAAACCTGGGTTCTCTACCATTTCCTGTCATAATTTCTACTTCTCCCTTATGAGTTCAAACAGAAATCCAATCCCTCTTCCACTGGACAGCCATTCACATACTCTAAAAAAGCTGTCAGGTCTTTCAATTGTCTTCTCTTTACAAAGATAAACATTCTCAGTCTTTTTAGCTGATCCTTGTAGCACTAGTACTGCTATGGCAGTGATGATAGTAATGATTAAGAGGAAGAGAAGGATAAATGTGATGATAAATTCCTTTTCTGAGAGGGGCAAAGATAAATTAATAGATAAAAATTAATTTTAATTGTTACAGTTACATAATAAAGCATATGAAATAAGAGTAACCCCTTGAAGTACTCAGTTACTTTCTTAATCCTCTGCCCTTTCATGATTAATATAAATAACTGCACACATGATATTTAGGCTTTCAGAAATGTAGAAGAAAGGAAGGATGGAATTTATATCAGCAAAAGTACATAAAACATTGTTTAATAACAGAGAGCATAATAAAGTATTAACTTTCTATGTTGCATAGAACATAGTGAAATAAAATGGTTTCAAAGCCCCACTTCTAGAATATATAAACAGTCCTCCAGCTACTTACTAGATACATAATGAGTGTTCCTATGCATCTGCATTATCAATGCTACATTGCTTTTTAGCACTTTCCTTCGCTTTATTTATCTAGTTACATGTTGTACTCATGTAAAGTAAAAAGACAGAGCATTTTTGGTAACTTTCTAGTTCATTATGCCTTTGACTACCTGACCTTTTACATTTTATTTTATAGATGATCAGGAAAAAAAGTCAGCAAAGCAGCACTTGCAAGGAAATTACATATTCTAAAGATACCATCTTGTATTCCAATCTCCTCACTACCCTTTCTCACCATACCAAAGGAATGTGTCCCAAAGGGTAACTGCATGAAGCTGTACAAACGTCATATTAAACAGCATTCTACCTTTCCTCTCTTTTATTTTTTTTTCATGAAAAAAAGGTGTTTGGCAAAGGAATAGTCCATGTATATTAAATACTTTCCTCTTTGCCCCTTAATTTCATGCTTGACTTTCATTAATATGTAGGTGCCAATACCACAAGTTTAATCTCTTTGAAAAAAGCATGATTAAACTCATGAGGTGATATATTCTCTCCTTGTCTCTTGGTATTTATTTAGTGGTATTTTATTTATTTTATTTAGGCTTTAACCAATGAATCATGAGTTGTGGTTTTGTGGGATTTTTTCCCCTAAAACATCATCTCTATTAACAATTATGTCTAATAAAAGTAGCCATCTTTCAGTTTATGTAGCTTGAATATGCCCAGAACAATCCAATTACCAATTAATTTTTAAATATTTTTAAGGTCACTCAAACTACAAATTGGTATATGTAAGGGTCTGGAGAGGAACCTCACATAGTATAAGAGGAAGCTAAGAGGCTTTGATGCCTGAGGCACCCGGATGTGATCTCTGCAGCTAGTAAGGACTGCCTCAAAGCAGAAACTCTGGTCCCACTGAGGTCACATCAGCAACGGGAGATGTCTCCTTCCCTTATTGGCTGTGCATGTGACCTCATGCACTATATATACAATATAAGCAATGGGGACCAGGAAGTAGGAGGAATTCTGTGGGAGTTCAGCAGAAGTTCAGAAGAGTGCAGGAGTAGTGCAGGATGTGATCATGGGGATAAAGTCTTGAGCTCGCAAGCCACTGTGTCAGGGCATTCTGTTGAACATTAAACCACTTCTTGGTGTGGGAGTGGCCAGAGACTTCTGAAGACCTGAAATTTAAAGTAAGCTGGCAATCAGCAACCTCTGAGGGGGAGGTTACAAGTATAGATGCAAGACAATCAATTCTATATACATAAATGAATCATTTTCTTCTCTCCTACATGAAATAATTAGAGAAATGCCATTGAGATACAAACAATAGCATCCTTGCAAAAACATGAAAAGAGTTATATCAATTCAGAATTTTTTTCTAAGTATATAGGGTTCTTGGAGTTAGTGACTGAAAAGAAAAAAAAAGTTTCTAGAGTTCGGATGATATCTGTGAAGCATTTAGGAAAAAAATGATGAAGAATAACTTTTCTTTGCATTTTAACATTCACCATTGTCTATGGGCTAAGAGAGATGGAAGGTAATAGGATAATCACAATTAGATAAGTGATAAGTATTATATTTTCTGTTTTCTATTTTCACTCATAATTAAACATCAGTTGTAACAAATATGTATTTTTCAATTGTTAATACATCTTTTCTATGAAAATGTTTTTTGAAATCAAGGTGTGATTAAAAATATCCTTCTTTTTGTAAGTCAAAGGACAGAGCAATGATAGAAAGATCATAGATTCAAGTTATATTAGTTCTTTTTTGTGACAAAACTTCATTTAAATGAAAATAAGCATTCACTTCACAATAAGCCACGGCCCAATTTACTCAAAAACAATTACTCTAGCCCTTTGAAAATCTGTTGTTCAATGTATCTTCCTAAAGCTTCCATCTTGCATAATAGAGGCTTAGGGCCAGATTTTCTCATTAATATACTTTAACATAATGATTGACTTTAAAGTAAGTATGGTTTTGAAATTCCTGATAGATTTTCCTCTAGATTACTTATCCAAAAAGAGTGTTTTTTCAAAGTGTCAAGGATAAAAACAGGAATTTTTTTAAAACTATATAAAACCTGGCTGAAAAGAGAAAAGTAGAATTAGAAAGTTGAAATGTAGTTCCATATGATCTCCTAACCAGGTTATCCAACATTTAATTAAATGAACCAATCATATGACCAAATTCAACCTTTTAAAATTTTAATTTGGGCAAACTGAGACACATTTAGATAAAATTTTATATCTATATATATAAACTTCTGTATAAATTTGTTTATATTGTGTATATATAAACAGTTATTATTTTTATTGTTATTACTTTTAAGAGAATTTGGGATGCCCTAGAGCAAAATTTAAAAATAAGGTTAGTTTTCTTAGGAAAATTTTATCTTTAGGCACAAATGAGGAAGGTAAAATGTGAATGGAAAAAAAAAATTAGTACTAGCCTTGATATAGTTCAGTTGGCAAAGATCATTAACTCTAGTCACCCTCTGGTTCTTACATGTTTATGAAGGAAATTTTTCAAAATAAAATACATTGATTTTTTGGTGCCCCCAAATCTTTCACATATAAATGTTGATTCATTGCAATTCAGATTTTAATTTTAATCTTAGCATATTTATTCATTCTTGTACCAGAAAAGGCCCAAAGGAAATGTCTCAGGTGTCTATGTGAAAGAAAGCATTACTTCTCCCTTGCATGACTGCTTTTGACAAATGAGTGACCTGTTGTTAGTCCCTAGCCAAGCAAATAAGTCCTATAAAGAGAACAAATGAACGCCCCATAAATGGGTCATTTTCTATGATAAACTGTCTGAACCTTCTGCTAGAAAAATCTGTATTACTTGGTCCCCCAACTTGTCAACTTGCATCACTCTTCAATAGCAGATTGAGAGTATCACAGGAGAAGCTTACATAGCATGTCTCTAATTGTTCTTGGGACCTTCTGGAGTCAATCTGGCAGTCACTGGTTTTGGCAACCTATAGATAATGAGATCAATTTTTCAATTAAACAATTATTATTGCGCAGAGACAGGATATGTGAGATCCTCTCATTGAGGGTTTTACCCTTACAGCTGCCAATAGGAATTAGTAAAAACAAAATTAGCTTTGCTTAGAAATGTCCTAAGTACTCCAGAAAGATTAACATTTCTTCAAAATGTCTTAAGACTTTTTGCCCACAGAATAAGTAATTTTTCTTTTACTTTATACTCTGTGTGGTTTTAGATAAAATGTAAGTGAACAACACCAGATTTGTGATTGTATTATCATCTCTGGCTCACATAACTCACCTTGAGAATTGGTAATATAAATATGAAAACACATATAAGCATACATATGGATATAGGTAGATACACTTGTATCCATTTGAGTGTGCTGTGTGTGTACGTAACCATCTCTTGCTCAGATGGACTGCTCTGGCTGCAATGTAAGTATCATACACAAAGTCCATTTGCATTATCTCTCTGATTACTTATAAAAAAATCACCTTCATCAAATATTATTTATATTCCAAATTCTGGAGCTGCATATAAACTGTTGCCTCTTTAAACCATTTGAAAAGATAGAAAAGACAGATGGGAATTGAATGAGATTCATTGTTTCACACAGCTCAATTTTTTTTTTTTCAGAAAGACCAACAGAAAGCTTCCTGCATAGCAGCTGTTAAGAAGGGTGGAGCAAAAAGCTTCATGCCAGAAGGGTAAATGAATGAACTGCATAAAATGTGAAGGGCCCGGCTATGTGGGCTTCATTGGATGGAAAACTCTTGGCTTGAGGTTGTGATTTTAAAGAGAAAACACATAAAAAACAAAACTCAGAAGTCTTTTTCAAGTGCCTCTGAACTCCAAGTAAGGATAAACATCAGATTTACAAACATATTGAGAATCCTTTGCACCCTACCCTGGCTGTACCTTAACCTTTGCCATGTGGCATATGAATAGAGCTGATTTTGTTAATCTGTACAATATAATTAATAGGCATTGTCAGCTACCCTCATCTATAACCATGGGGGCTTTGGCAGCCTTCTCATTTCCTTGATTCCAGGCCTGAGAAGTAGGCCAGCTGGTGTATCTTCCTACAAACTGAGACCTGGATGTCAGCCTATGCAGAACAGGAAAGCCAACTTCATTACTCATACAAAAAAAGTTCTATTAGCTAACAGTTGTCCTGAACTGTTAATTAGATATATTTTAGAATAAGACAAGTTATAAACAATAGCAAAATTTGTGAGGGGATTGGTGTTTTAAAACATAGACTGTATCAAGGGGGAACTGCCACATTCTAATATTTTTTGGCCATCTAAAGGACTTAGTGAGAATTGAGAGATAGAAAATGGTGTGCTATAAAGTTTCTACTCTTGGGGGCAGCTAGATGGTGTTATAGATAGAGTACCAGCTCTGAAGTCAGGAAGACTGGAGTTCAAATTTGGCTTTGGACCCATAACACTTACTAGCTATGTGACATTGGGTAAGTCATTTAACCCCAAATGCCTCTCAAAATTAAAGTCAATGAGTTTTTTTATAAAAAAGTTTCTACTCTTTTTTCCAAGAAATAAAGGGGTACATTTTTGTCATGTGGCTGTATTTGAGAGCCATTATATGTAAAAGCAACATAATAATGAATGATAACATAAAATTTTGCTTCTAATAGTCTATAGAACTTTATTTTCCATCTAACTGGATCTTTTCCTTATGAACTGAATATAGTTCAAGATGGATAATGAAGCTCAGTAGTCACTAGGTGGGACTGGTGAGCAGTTCCTGCCTCACCAGGTAACTTGAAAAAATATGAATTTCTAATTAAGACAGTTTCCATTGGAGAAAATAAGTGTTAAAATACGATACTCTTTATAGATTGTCTTAAATTTAAACTTCATTATATATGTCTTCTATAAGATTTTTCTTGAATATAGGTTTTGCTGAAAGAAAGGATCTAATACAGGCAAAAATATGGAGTTTGTTGTTTTTTTCCTTCTGCAATTGCCCTATTCAAACTTCAGACCCTTTCTAAAGTGTGAAATACTTTCTTTTACACCTCTCTTCTCTTCGCTTCTGTCTTTCTTCCCCTCTATTCATTTCTCTCTCTCTCTCTCTCTCTCTCTCTCTCTCTCTCTCTCTCTTTCTTTCCACTTTTTTCTCTTCTTTTATTTCCAATCTTTAGTTTTGCTAAGTCTAAAGGGACACACCCATACACTCAAATGGATCTCTACTACCATGACACGGTAGGTCCCTCCAATATTGAAGACCTCAATCCATCAAGACTTGCCCATCCTATGTGATGCTTGGCCATGATCTCATCCAATTTGTCACAGAGGATTACTCATCTTGCTAAAAGATCTTCTTGCTTTTTTCTGAGTATTTGGACTTGTCATGCTTTATTCTCACTATATAATCAGTCAATCTTTTCATCCTATCATAGATCTTCTAGATAACATCTTCTACCTATTCCTTTGGAATTCCTCATTGACTATGTATTTTTGCTTTTTAATATTCCCCTCCCCCCCCCCCACACACACATTTCTCTATTGTTTTCTATGGTAAACTTATTTGTAATTCTCTGAATACTATTTTCCATGACTTACTATAATAAATGAATTGATTTGTGGCTATAACTATTGAAATCAGAATGGTTTGTTTCCCCCTCCCTCCCTCTCTCCCTTCCTTCCTTCCTTTTTTCCTTCCTTCTTTCCTTCCTTGCTTCCTTCCTTCCTTCCTTCCTTCCATTCTTTCTTTTTTTTCTTTCTTTCTGTCTTTCTTTCTCTTTTCCATCAATTTGCTATATGCTATTAAACAATTCTGTTTGGTTAGTTCCTTGATTACCATTTAGTGTTAACTGTTTAAATTAACACTTTGCATGATATACAGAAAATGAAACTCTAGGAGAAGTCAAGATGTCTACTTTCCTTTTGTCAAGATAAAAAAAAAATTATATATCCCACTAAAACTAGATATCAATGGTGTCAAGGGCACAAAATAAAATGGTTTTGTAGTTATCTGAACACAAAGCAACAATTGGCACATTTTCTGCCCTGATTCTTTTTAAAAAATTGATATCTTGTATTTGTAATATTCATTTCTGAGTATATGCCTCCCTCTTTCACCTACAATAAATCATGCCTGTAACAAAACTTTAAAAATTGAGAGAATTTATAAAAACAAAAGAACACATTAGCAAGGAATAAATATAAGCAATATTTCACACACATATGCCATCAAGGATAGCAAGTAAATTTTCCCAATTATTCTGGTGCCAAAATTGGTCATTTCAATTACAAAGCATCAGTTTCTTTTTGTTATTAGATATTTTTTCAAGAATTTTTGAAAATCCTTTATTTCGTTGAAGTTCCATTTCCCCACATACTTAAACTTAGTTTTTCTGGCTAGGTTATTCTTGATTATATGACTTTATCTTTTGCTTTGAAGAATATTATATTCCAACTTCAAATTTGTTTATGGTGTATCTGCCAGGTTTTATGTGATCTTTATTATAGTATCTTGGTTTTTGAACTCTTTCTTTGTTCAGCTACTTATAGTTTTTTTTGTTTGTTTGTTTGTTTCTGTGATTTGAAAACTCTGTATCATGGCTATGATATTAGAGTTTTCTTCCAATTGATAACCAGTGGATACTTTCTACTTTTATTTGGCCTTCTAGTTCTAAGAATTCTAGCCAGTTTTAATATATAATTTGGCTTTTTTTAATTTTTTAAATTTTTGTAATTTTTAATTTTTTCCCAGTTACACCTAGTAACAATCCTTTACATTCTTTTTTTTTTAATTTTGAGATCCAAATTCTCTTCCTTCCTCTTTTCTCATTGAGAAGTCAAGCAATTTGACAGATTATACATGTGCAGTCATATAAACCACATTTCCATGTTAGACATGTTATGACAGAAAACATATTTACATACACACATAACCTCCCACCCCAAGAAATATAAAGGAAAAAAAAGTATGCTTCAATCTGCATTCAGATTTCATTAGTCATTTCTCTTGAGATAGGGCATTTTTTAATCATAAGATCTTTATAGCAGTCTTGCATTATTGTATTGCTGAGAAGAGCTAAGTCTTTCACAGTTGATCATTATAGAATATTATTGTTATTGTGTATAATGTTCTCTTGGTTCTGCTCATTTCACTTTTCATCAGGTCATATAAGTCTTTCTAACTTTCTCTGAAATCCTCTTGCTTGTCATTTCTTATAACACAATAGTAAGCTAACATCATCAAATGCCACAATTTGTTCAGCCCTTCCCCAATTGATGAATATCCCCTCAATTTCCTATTCTTTGCCACCATTAAATGAGCATAAATATTTTGCACTTATAGGTCTGGTTTTTTTTTTTAATCTCTTTTGAGATACAGACCTAGAAGTGGTACTGCTGAATCAAAAGGTATACATGATTTTATAGCTCTTTGGGTATAGTTCCAAAGTACTCTTCAGAATGGTTGAATTGGTTTGTTGCTCCACCCACAGTACATTAGAGTTTCAATATTCCCACATCCCCTCCAACATTTGTAATTTCCCTTTTTGTATAATAATAGTCAATCTGATCATATGGGATGGAACTCCAGAATTGTTTTATTTTGCATTTCTCCAATCAATAGAGCATTTCTCATCTGACAGCTTATTATGATTAGTTCATTTAAAAACTGTTCATATCCTTTGACCATTTTATCAATTGGGAAATTACTTATTTGTATAAATTTGACTCAGTTCTCTATACATTTGAGAAATGAGACCATTATAATAGAAAAATGCTGTAATTTTTTTCACAGTTCTGATTACTATGTATTCCCTCTATCCTATATTACTATGTATTATTACTATAATACTATGTATTCCCTCTATTTATACTACTCTCTCTCTCCTTTTACCCTGTCCATCCTCAAAAGTGTTTAGTTTCTGACAACTGCCTCCTTCAATCTGCTCTCCTTTCTATCAGTGTCCCTCTTCCCAATATATTTTATACCCAAATGAATGTATATGTTATTCCCAACTTGAGCCAATTCTGATGAAAAGAAGGTTCACTCCCTCTACCTGTCTTTATCTCCCTCTCCAGTGTAAAAACTCTTTTGTACCTCTTTTATATGAAATAATATGCCCATCTGCCTCTACTTCTCACCTTTTCCCAGTGTATTGCTCTTTTCCAGTTTCTTAGTTTTTTTAGACAATCATTCCATGGTTTTTATTCATGCCTCCCATTTTATTCATTTTAACTGTCCTAATAATGAGAAAGATCTGAAAAGTCACAAGTATCATCTTCACTTATAGGACAATAAATAGTTTTACCCTATTGAATCCCTTATAAATTATATATTTTCTTTCTTGTTTCTCTTGAGTCTTGCATTTGAAAGTCAAATTTTCTATTTAGGTCTGATCTTTGCATCAGGAATGCTTGAAAGTCCTCTATTTCATTGAATCTACATTTTTCCAATTTTGCTAGATAGGCTGTAATCTTATATATTCTTGTAATTGCCCTCCAGAATTTCATTTTCCATTTTCCAACTCTTCCTATCCTTAGTGTACCAGTGATTAAATCTACTAACTATGGCTCCATAGTATGTGAATTCTTTCTTTTCAATTGTTTGCAGAATTTCAGTATTTAGATGACGTTTTCCACCTTCTATTCTAAGATATCAAGTCTCCTTGCTATTCTTTCATTCCTATTTCATGGCTCCCCAAAAGCCAACATTTTAGTATTAGCCCAATAAAGCCAAAGCTAATTGTTTCTATTACCACACTATCTGTTTCATATTTACCCTTCTCTCTACTCACACAGTCACCACCTTAGTTAAGACCACTATCACTCTCACCTAGATTAGTGCAATAGCCTTTTCAGTTATCTCCCTGCCTCAATTAATAAATAAAAAATCAATTATTAAAAACTAACCACTTCTAGTACTCTGCTAAGTCCTTGGGATATTTCATCCTTCACCCAAATGCCAAAGTGATTTTCCCAAAACAAAGATCTACTATGTTACTTTCCTACTCAACAAATTCTTGTCATTTCCTATTAAAACTGTAAGACAAAATATTTACTCATCTGTTTGGCAGTTAAAGCTTTCTAGCCTTATTTATGTTCCACCAAATTACCTGCTACTTTTCACATGTGATATTCTGTCTCCCTTCTCCATGCATGGAAAGCATTCCTCCTTACCTCAGTCTCTTTAGCATCCCTAGTTTCTTTCAACTCTCATCTTTTACTACATGCCTCCTATCCTGTTTTTCTAATGGATTCTTTGTCTAATGCTGGTTTCCCATGAAAACCTACCTCGTATCTCTTTTGAATATACCTATGTCTATATTGGTTTTCTTCTTTTTAAATGTAAGCTCCTTGGGGGTAGGAATTGCCCTCTATTTGCCTTGTTTCCCTGGATATAACACAGGTCCTGGCACACAATAAATGCAAATCAAATTCTGATTCAACTATTGATATAAATCAGGACACACAATTGCAGAGATCAATGGGATCATTTTAATGAGCGATGAATACAACACTTAACTAACCTTGATTTTATTTAAAAGTTAGAGGCAATTTTCTGTCATTTCAAAAAAGAAATGTTTTTCAGTTATATTATTTGGATCTTATCTATAGTCAGTCAATCAGTCATCAATTATTTATTAGGCACCTCTTATGTGCTAAGCCCTTACTGTGCTAGAGATACAAAGAAAAGTAAACAAAGATCTTGCCTTCTAAGGGTTCACATACAAATAGCTTTTAGGTATATATACAAGCTATATACAGAGTAGATGGAAGGTAATCTCAAAGGGAGAGGTTCTAACAGATAAGGTGGAGAGGGAAATGGAAGGGACAGGGAAAATTTCCTCCTGACAAGGTAGGATTTGAACTGATTCTTGAAGGAAACTAAGAAATAGAAGGTAAGAAGGAGAGCATCACAGATTTTATTAATTAGAGGCTAAAATATTTCAGAAAGAAAATACCACAATCATTCTCATTGTGGAGGATTTGCAGTCTTCCAAACAACAATAACCACAGCAACAACAACAAAAGCAACTGGAAAAAGCTACTGTCAATTTATGATGTTTGACACTTTGTGATTCAGATTTAGATTCAGGGCACATTTTTCTGGACACATCCCTTTGTTTTGTTAATGCTCTAAGGCCCAGATTCTTAAATTGTGGTTTACAGTCACAAACTGTGGGTCTTATAACTAAATGTGGGGGTTGCTAAATTATGATTTATATCAGTAAATGTTTGATTTGTATGCTATTTTATATAAATAGAAGAAACTGATTGAAAACATTTCATGGGAATGTGACTTTGACCTATGCTCTAATTATGACTTGAGACTTTGCAATAAGTTGAGCTATAATTAAAAAGCTTTAGGTGTTCTATTGTCTTAGATAAACATTTCCCCTCCTGTTCTCCCCACTTCTTAATTAGCATTTAAATACTTGATGGGTAAAGAGTTTGTTATTTAGTAGTATTCTTTTGTTTCTGAGATAGATTTCCATGTTTTAAGTGTAAGCCCGGATTCACCAGACAATGGAAGAAAAAATGGGGGAATAAGAGGAAGGGGGTTTCTGCATTAGGGTTTATATAATCTTGTTTTGTTCTCCTTTACTGACAACAACTTGGTTATGAGATTCTGCATGTAATGCCAGAAAATCTGAGGCAAGACAGAGTTTAGAGAGTTTTAATATTTTATTTGAAAGGGACACATTTACTGGGATCAGATGGATCCATGGTTTGGTCCCAGGGCTGAATGAGACTTGAGACTATTGTCTCCAAGAATCCACCAAACAATGTTAGTTCTCAATGACATATATATATATATATATATATATATATATATATATATATACATATATATATATATATATATATGTATATATATACACACACACACACACATATCCACATGATTCAGATACAGGGGTAGACCGAGGCAGGGGCAGCATGAGAGCACTGAGAGTGGGAACATGGGACTAACAATCTGGTTCTGACAGGATGGGAGAAGGCATGGGGGATATCTGATAATTGGGATTACAGAATGGGGAGAGGCACCCAACATTCCAATGTTGTCTAAGATAGAAGGTCTTTCTCCTTATCTGGATCATCATGATTAGGAGGGGCAGGGGTGGTGTTGCAGTATTGACCAGAATAATTAGGAATTGAGGCAGAACAATTCAGGGAAACTGAGGCAGGACAATTTTGGGAAAGTGAGTCAGAACAATTAGGGAAACTGAGTCAAGGCAATAAAAGAGAACTGTAGCACAACAGGTGTAGGGCAAGGAGTTGTGGGAATCCCCTTCTGGTCAGCACAGGTGCTTTATAAAAGAATTTGTGAATTTGAAAAGTTAGACTGGCAAAAAGAAGTTTATTTTGGCATTGGGAAGTTAGCCTTTGCTAGGAAAACTGACTTCTAAGTGACAAGGTCCCGACAGAGAAATAAAGGACCAAGCAGAGAAATACTGACAGAAAGGTAAAGTCCTGTTAGGGAAATAGGTGAGAGAGATAGAGAAGAGTTAATGCTAAAAAAAAAAGAATGTCTTTTCAGAGGGCAGAGAGTACTCTCAGGCAGCCATGCCAAAGGAGATCCCTTGGCCTGGCATGATTCCTGCTTTGTCCTTTCTGCAAGGAATGAGCCCAGTTGCCCCTTTTTATTATTGAAACTTTGGCTAGAGGTCGGGGCAGTTTGTGTTAAAATCAGACCAAAATCTTCCAATTGAATGAATAGGCCTAGACTAATCTTCAACTCAATAGAGGGTGTAATCAGTAGTGAGTGTTATCAATGGGGGTGTGTTGGTCTCCTTTAGGATAACAAAATGAAACTACTTGTCTTGATTCCCTGGGGTGGATCTTTTGTAAAGGGAAGGGTTCAAGGAGAGTCTCTCCTTCCAGGAGTTTCTATCTCATACTCCGCCCCCCCCAAGTCAGAGAGAGAAAGAAAGGCTTCCCTCATCATTGGGAGTTGTCCTTTCTCAGAGATCGTAATAGATCCCCTTTTTGCTTTTTACCTTGAGAGTCTCTGATTTTAATTTGAGTAAGGATCACTGTCCTCCACTTATATATATCTAAAAATATATGCAAATTTTTCTCAAGGATAAAAGGGTCACAAGTAGAAAATGTTTAAGAAGTCCTGCTTTAAGTCACAGAAAGTTTAACAGAAAAAAAAATAGAAACTGCATTAGAAAGTAGTTCATAGATTACCCATTAAGCAGTTTACATATTCTCACTGTATTAAGATAGCCAGGAGAACCCCATTTTCTGAGATGGGGACATCTCATGGAGCTATCGGACACATGCTTTGGCCTCTTGTTTAAGTACATATGCTATAAGTCTTTCTGAGATGACAGGGCCATTCCTTATTGGTGGTTCCCGGCAGGGTTTTGTCAAAAAGGAAAAGTTTTCCTTTTGGTAGCCTACAAGAGAAACCAAGAAAGAATTGATTGACCTCAGCAACTGAAAGCCCTACTTGGATATTTCTTCTGCCTTTCTGTTTTTTTATCTGAGCAGATTCATGAGCAGCAAATAGAAGTTTCCTGGCTTGGTAGCAACTTGAAAAATTATCAAATTCAGGAATTATGCATTTTGGCTATCATCTAGCCAGCAGGAGGTGGTTCCCATAAAGAATCCTCCTTAGAGAAGAGCATAACAATGGACAATATTTTCATGAACCTTGAAGGAGTTAAAACATTTGCATGGATAGCTGAGAATATCTGGCTCTTGTGAGTTGCCTGCGCTGTGCAGATCCCAAGGAATAGTGAATAGAAATTTCAGTTATTTCAATAGCCCCATGAAAACCCCATGGATTTTTTGTTTGTATATTTTTTTGTTTTGTTTTGTTTTTCTTATCCTCCAAGTAATCTATAACAAGCATCATAGGTTATTATTCTATGTTTCTAGCTGTTGCTTTTGGGAGGTTTTGTATGTTAATGCAAACATGTGAATGAGTCTTTTCTACTCCATATGTACTTGAATGCAGCCATTCATTTTTATCTCCCCAACTAGAAGTAAAATTCCTTAAGGGAATAAATTGTTGTTCTTTCTTTTTTTTTTCTTTCTTTGTTTTCCTTTCTATCCCTAGCATTTAGGACAATGCATAGAAGATACTAGATAAATGCTTGTCAATTGGTTGAATGAAGGTTGATTGAAATTATAGATCTAGACAAAGCAAATCAAGGCACAATAAATTAATCATACTTTTACAAGTTAAATACAAATAAAAAAGGAACAGTTTCATCTAATTGAAGTTTCTGAATATAACATGAAAGAGCAATAAATTTGGATAGGAAGGTAAAATCCATAATAAAGAGAAAAGGTCAACCACCGCTGAATTTTTTTTTTTAGTAATCAACATGAAAAGGATAAATTTAAACTAACTTATACCTGCCAAAGAATAAAAAGAATGGAGTTGAAGTCATATTATCCCTCCAAATAATATTTTCTGCTAACTTTGTTTTTTTATGAAATATGTGCTCTAGGGATCATGTGGTATATTGATCTAGTTACACATGAAAAGTAACTTGATTAAACTCCAAAAAAATATTGATTTAGATTCTGGGCTACAAATTGTTCCTTAATTTTTAGCAAAACAGACACAATCTGCAATTTCCTGTAAATAACAACTAAAACAAAATATTAAGAAAAGCATATATGTTTGGCTGAAAGTATGTTTCACATGCATGTAGTGGACTGGAAAATGGTATTCTACTATTCTACTCTGATACATACAGCCAAGTTACAGGAAAATAAGTACTCTAACAAATTTGACTCTGCATAATTCTTCAACCGTGGGTAGATTAAGACCTCCTACTAAAAATATGTAAAAAAGGAAAGACATGGTAAGAAATTATACACATTCAAAAATCACTTGCCCATATCACTTGGAGATATTGACTCATTCACTCAATAAAGGGGAAGATACAGTACCATTTTAAACAATAATTATTTTATTTTCATTGGCGTTTATGAACTGGGAAAGTAGGGAAAGCAGTTTAGCTTTTGCATCTCTTTGCTTGTCAGGGGTGAGGAAAGCAATAAATCACTTTTGTAGAATGAGTGATTGATGAGGCATGACACTAGAGGAAAGGGAAGAAAGAGAGCTCAAATATCTATTATTGAGTACCCTTCCCTTTAACTTTCTCCTTTTTCTATCTAATAACTTTAAGGATTATAAATGTTGGTCCTAGAAAAAGATATTCTATGTAAAGTTTCATCTCAAAATTTTTATAGGGGTAGGTTTTTAAACTTCTGAAATCAATTTCCAGTGAAACTGTTTAAAAGACCTTTAACTCTGGTTATGCTATTGAAGACCATTAAAATATACAGACATTCCTGTCAGTTCCAAAGAATCAGACTTTTATTACTAGCATTGTTCTAGAAACTATTTATTATATCTGGAATATGATATTCTTCTCACTAGCATGCCTGCTGGTTTCTGGAACATATCAAGCTTGAGAGAGTCATTTTACACATTCCAAATGGCAAACGATAATAGCAAAACAGCAAGGGAACTTTCTCAGTACACTAAATGCTTACTATCAGAAGTTCCCATTATTCTTGGAGAAAGACAGAATACAGAGTTATGAAAATTCTACTATATGAATACTTACTCTGAATTACTGCTGATAAAATGCCAGATTAATGTTTCTGCATAATCTCCCCAACAAGTTGTCTATTATGGTTGCTGAATTGTTTGTTACTGTTGTTAGCTTTGCAATCCATCCTATTTAAAGCTCACTAAACTTGGAGGCTGACTGCAGTCTGGGGTAACTATATAAGAATCCAAGCATAGGACCTTTAGCCTGGATGCAAAATCACCCACTTCACAATAAATTAATAAATACACATAAAAGCTTTTGTGGATAATATCCTCTGTACAGTATATCTTATTCTATCCTTTTTTATCAGTTCTTTAGAATGTCTACTTTCTTTACCTAGCTTAGGTCAGAACTTGACTCATGCACCCTTAAATAAAGAAAATTGGTCATGATTATGGCTGCCTCTTATAATCCTTAAAGCATTCCTTTGAATAAATTTAATCTTATAGAAGTATTGGCAGAGAAAAACAAAAATAGTTATATTTTTTGAAGAAAAAATTTTACTTATCCTTTCTTTTATATATCTTAAACAATTCAGTATTGTACTTATACCTAATCTATTTACAAATAGTTAATATAATTCCTTTATAAATAGTTAGAAGACTTCTTTATACTTTGGATCTCTTCTTACCTTTGGCCAAGATGCTTCACTGAGAACTTAATTCTACCTGCTCTGGAACTACAACTTCCAAGGCCCTGCTATCAGATTGTTCAATTTGACACATGAACCACTACCTAATTGGTCCCAGAAATGTTTCCCATTTCACCACTATCTTTCTTGCCTGCTGCAGCATACACACCTACCTTCTTTATCTCCAGTCTTTTCCAGCTATGTAATCACAATGAAATTAAGACTGCTACTGTTATTGGGAAGTGTAAGCTTACTGCTGCCAAAATACGCCTCCCTCCCTTCTACAGGATGTCTCTCCTTTAAGAAAGTAAGCTCCTTGAGAGCAGGGTCCTTTTGATTTTTGTATTTATATTCTCAGCTCTTACCATAGTGTTTGGTATACGGTAAGCTTTTTGATAAATATCCTACTTTCCCTTCCCTTCTGTCCTTTTTTCCTTTTCTTTCTTCATTTCTCCCTTTCTTTTTTTCTTTCATTTACTACAGGGTGAAAAATGGCCACAAGTTTTTAAAGACTGAGACCCACAGACCAAAATAAAACACAGAGGTGTTTTCTTAATGAAAAAAAGTCCACTGAGAAGATAGTTTGTTTGATCTTTACATCCAAAATGCAAATTTAAAATATTTGTGCAATTGAGTTAATTTTTTTTAATTTGTATCCCTAGCACTTAGCAGACTGTAGGCAAACAGGCAGGTTAGTGCCTGGTACCTGATAGTATCTTAATAAATATTTAATAAATAACTGACTGATATATCAATTTATCCATCAAAATTGGTTTGGTCTTAAATATTTTCCAAATTCTCCTTTTTAAATTTGCTACCTTTATTGTAATGCCAGAGAAAATGAGGCAAGATAGAGAATAGAGAGTTTTTACTATTTTATTTATTGGAGAGCTTAATTGATTGACTTAATTGGATTCTCATCTCAAAGTATCCAGTATTGAATGTGAGGACTCGAAGTTTTTTAATAGGACTTCAATGAGAAGAGAAACGACAGAAGGCAGAGAGTGGAAATTTTCAGGAACAGACCATAAATTGGGTTCTGACAGATTGGGGGTGAGAACTATAAATTCTTACTAATTGGGAGATAAGGAGGTACTCAACTAGAGACAGAAAGTCTGGAGAGAGAGAGGTAGATGCCAATTAGGTATCTGAGATAGGACATCTGGAGTCTTATCTTTTGGAATACCAGAGTGGCCAGCTTTCTACAACCCTCATTATCTTAGCCCTAATGAACAGAAAAGGGGGGTGGGGAGCATAGCATACCTACCCCAGGGAAACTGAGATATTATAATTCAGGGAAACTAATGCAGGGAAACTGAGGTAGAACAATTCTAGGAGACTCTAGTATAACATAATACCACATGGCCATTCAAGCATAACATACCAATTTGGAGACTCTGGTACTTCATAAATCCATTTTTGGTAAAGTAGTTTGAACTTTGTGCCAGAAGGTTGTTCTCATGGCCATATTAGAATCTTCTACCACTACACAGCCATCAATTCAAGTAGAATTTAGCAAAGATTTGTCAGATGCAAAGTTTTAAGATTCATTTTTTAAAAATATTCATTCAAAAGAATTGTTGGTTAAGCAAGAAAAGCATTCTATCATTTTAACTTTATTGGGAGCTTAATAAATGCTTATTGTTTGTTAATCTATTAATCAACTTTATTAAGCTCCCACTCTGTGCCAAATCTTATGCTAGAGGAAAAAAATTCAAACAATCCATATTTGTAAGGAAAACATTTTAATAAAGGAAAAATTAACTTAATATGTATCCTTAACTTTTACAGACATAAGGAGGGGAATATAAAGAATAATCTCTTAATCTGTGCATTATATCATATAAGTCAAAATAATTAAATTAATAACGAACTCTTCAAAAAAATTATCTGGACAGATTAGGCTCAGGTAGGCAGCCATGTAAGATGATAAATGAGATGTTCTAATTTTTTTTTTTTTGCTTTGACTGGCAAGCCACTTTTTTCCATAGTAAAAGTTATAACTTTACTATGACATTTGCTCTCAAGTGGATTACAACAGTTTTCATCAAGAAGTCATTATAATGGAAATAATGTTAGACATATTAAAAGAATCATGGTTATTGTTTTCCTTAATCAGTGACATCCAAGTATGGTATTTTAATTTGCATATGAATTGGGTTTAAGTGAATCAGATTTGCACAAAGTCATCAGCCTCAATAAATTCTTCTCATCTGCCTATCCTGCCAGAGCAAGTCTTCACAACAATTTATCACCGTTTTGACTCTCATCAGTTACCCTCAACCTGGTTTGGCCTGCCTACCTAGGTAGGCAGGGTGTGGTCATTGTGCACACTACAATTTTTGGAGCCACTGGTGAAAGTTGTCTTGATATCAAAAGTGGATAAGTAGCTCTTACAAGGGATCCACAAGTCCTCATGACAGAGGGACTAGTCCTCCTAGAACATATAATACGCCACTTAAAGAATTAAGAAAAAATACAATGCATATGCATAAAAGCCAAAATTCCAACATTAAAAATTTGGCCTATTTCTCTAAGCATGGGTTTCTCATTACAAATTAATGATGAGAAATATATCTTTTAATTTTTGCTTATCTCCTAAAAAGTTGCAAAGACTAAAAAGATTCATGCTAAGTGTAAGGAATTGTTCTCAATTAAAATAAATGCTGATGATTTTTATTGCTGACTAATAAACTCTCAACACTTGGAGTTCAGATTTCAAATTCCAACAGATTTTTAACTGTAATGGCACATATGGGCCAACCCTGTAATTTGTCAAAATTATTCTCTCAATAAATTCCCAGATGTGCCATATTCATGAGTTGATGAGTAACTATAAAGTAAGGATTAAGATATAATTAAGTTAAAATATTTCCCAACAGTTTCTGAAACTCAACATTTTTCAAACAATTATTAGAATGAAAACAAGTCATCTGCATTTTCAGTTATAGCTACACTCTAATGTATGTAATTATTTAAAACATGTAGATGATCTATAATTTTTGGTATTATTTGAAAAAGTAATCTGTAAAATGCATCTGGGAGAAACATTTAAGTATAAGTTTTAGAATAAAGTGTATTTCTACAGTAGACTGGTAGCTTAAATTATGTCATTTCTTCTTACTCTGATAAATATGTATTTGACTTTACTTATTATTACATAGGAGACCACTGCTAAGAAGTGCAGTTAACATAGCTATCAAATTTTAATATCATTTCTTTTATGTGACCAGTAGTGTGATTTTCTGTCATTACCAAGATGGTAAGAATTGAAATAGGAAGATAAATGTGTTGACATATTAGATAACCATATACTGTTTAAAAGACACAAAGGTAGCTTCAAAGGGGAAACAAGAAACTTTACTTCAGGTCCTCTGTCACATCATCAATTATAGGGTTGTCACACTAATGACTTAGTTAAAACAGGGGGACAGTGACAATGGGTCCATTCATCTTGCTCTTTTCTGGAGAAGGCTCACCTGTATCCTGCTTCCTTCGGTCTCTTTTTACCAATCTCCTCCCCAGCTCTAGCTCTCCATGACAGTTGAGCTGAGAAATGTTACCTATCTATCATCCCTTTCTTACTGAAAGGCACCTTGACTGCAGTTAATAACTATAACAAGATAAAACAAGATACTCCCCACCCTTTGGATTCTGTTCCTTTTTTATTAGGCTCAATCTCTATTGGGGATGGGGACACAGATCTGTGTGTTGACTGTGCAGGGAAACCAAGGAAGATCTTTTAGTTTAGTTTTTTATTATTTAGCGATTTTGTTTTTCTGCTTCAAAAACATGAATTCAAACTTCCATATGTATGATTACTCAAATATATATGACATCAGAATATGAAGAATTAAAAACTGGCTATCTTTTAGAGAAGTTCTGGTCTTCAAAAAAAAAAGGGGATTCTATTAGAATCTACAAACTCTAGCTAGTGAGCTTGATTTTAATTTCTGGGGAAAACTTGGAATAGATCATAAAAAAGATAGTGGTCATTTAGAAAAGAAAATTGTGTCTACAAAGATCCAGGATGGCTTCATCAAGAAAAAAAAGTTCCACATAACCATATTTTTTTTTCTTTTAACAAGATTTTAAAACTGCTAGATCAAGTAAAAATTTGATAGGTCTACTTAGATTAGCTAAGCATCTGATAAAATCACTCATGTTATGTTTATGGAAAAGATGACAAAATGATGGCAGAACAAAATTTGATGGCATTTCCCTTGAAGGAAGGGAAATAAGTTTGATCACTGGCTCAAACACTAAAGAGCTATACAATCCTCAGCAAGTATAATTTTATTTTATTTGTTTGCCTCAGTTTCCTCTCCTGTAAAAATAAGATAGTTTACCTGAAGGGTTTCTAAGGCCTCTTACAGTTCTAACTCTATGATCCAATATAGGCTGGATGAAAGTACACTAAGGTATATGTGGATGGTTAATTGATTATCATAGTTTATGAAAGATATTAATAATCTGGAAAATGACCACAGAAAGACAAGAATGCTGAATACTGAAATATTGAATACTGAAAACTATTAATTATATATTGTATGAGACTTGGTTGAAAGAAATCAAACCTAGAGAGACTCAAAGATAAGATGATGATGGCTGTCTTCAAGTATTTTGAATAGCTAACATATAGAGTTAAGGAATAGTTTTTTTTTTTCCTTTGTACTAGAAGAAAAATCTGGAACCAATTGTTGAAGTTTTACAAAACAGATCATTTAAATTTGATGTCAGGAAAAGTCTAATGATTTAGAGTTATCTCAAAGTGGAATGGATTGCCGCTCAGAAAGTAAAATGGTTTACTCATTAGAAATCTTCAAGAAGCTGGTTCAATGACTAATCAACAAGCACTTATTAAGTGCCTTTTATGTGTCAGGCACTCCACTAGGTCCTAGAGATAAAAGGCAAGAATGGTACTGTTTCTGAAACTTCTTAGGTATGTTTATGGGCATGTTTCTGGGTATGCATTGGATTTAATACCATGGAGGCTTCTTTCAAGTCTAAAAGTTTATAGGATATTTTTATTATTTATATAATATTATTTATATATTTATGTTTATATTATATTATTTATATTATCATTTCTAAGGTTTAGGATTTTTTAGATATATGGATGGAATGAAAATAAAATTTCACTTGAACGTTAAACTATTAAAGCATTTCATTAACAATGTCCTGAAGCAATAGTCTCAATGGACAGACAGTATGGCCTTGGGTATTTTGTGTGGCAGATATAAAATTCGCTTTGCAACTGAAAATAGTCTCTTACAAATAAAATGCCTGGAAGGAACCCTAAAATTGTTCAATGTATTAAATTGTTGGACAGTATGACAAGGCATTTACTGTTTTTTAATAACTCAACCATTTTCTTAGCAGATGATGCAGAACCAATTATAGCTATTAAACCAATTTAATCATCAAAAACAAATGACTACTAGATTATAATAGCTTGGCCAATTTCCTGGGTGTTTTCCCTTAAAGCCAGTCTTAATTTAATTGTTTTTCTTGAATGTTTTGGAGTCCTCTAGATAGACTTGATTGTACTTCAAATACAAAGTTTAAATGATTAGAAAATAGTTTTATTTCTTTAAAAAATTAAATATAAACCAATTCTTAAGTCTTATGACCAAATATTATTTCTTATAATATTGTCACTTAATATTTTACTTTGGTAGTTTCTGGTTAAATAAATGGCACATTTTGAAGTTTTAAATAAGTTTCTTAAATTATTATTTCTAATTTCAACCACTTTAAAAACCATACTAGCAAGGCCAAGTGATATAACTAATTTTGTACTCAAATACTAAGAAGTTTTTTGCTAATATGCAATAATAGGAGTTTGAAAAAAGGAAATAGTATTGCATATAATCTTAATTTGATCTTTAAAAGATCCTTCAATGATCAATAAATATAGCTACTTGAAAATAAAAAATAAGTTAATTTTATTTAAAGTAATAATGTAGCCATGGCTCTTTATGTTTTAAAAGGCCATTTAACATATAAAATTTAGTTAAGTCTCTTCCTTCCCTTTGGGTAAATTAGGATTTTCACTACCTACTCCAAGGAATAAGCCATTCCTCCTTCTTTTCATCCTGGACTGAATTAAACCATCTTTTAAAATTGTACTTAGTATTTTGTTTTCTCATACTTTTAAAAAGTATTTTCCACTTTTAAGTTTATGTCTTGATTTTTTATTTGTTCTTGGGGATGCTGCATCTGTTTCCATATTTTTGACACATCATAGGATCATAAGAGATGTAAATGATTTATTAATTACCTCCCTTTCATTGTACAGAAGACTAATCCCCCCACATGTCAAGTGGTTTGCATAAGATTACATAGCAAGTAAGTAGTAAAAGGTGAATTTGAACTGAGACCTTCTGTCTTCAACTTTAGTATATTCTCTTCCAGTTGAAAGGTAATTGTGGTATCCTCTGGGACCCCACACCACAGAAAATAAAAACTACGCTGGCATTTTATTCTTATTGTCTCAAATGCCCAGATATATAAGTCCTAGGAGATGGAATGCAATCCAATTGAACATATTATTTTCTAGGTTTGAGAAAATCCTAATAAGAAAATATCTTCAACATATAAAGATTGACACACTCTGTTCTGCAACTTAGAATACAGTCTGACCCCTAAGAGGTTAAGTAATTTGCTCAGTATCACAGAGATATTAGGTGTCATTGGCAGGGCCCCAACCCAAATAAGCTGATACTCATATATTGTTCAACTTCTCATGAACTCAGAATCACGGGAATAAAGAAATCAAAGGAGAGAAGAAGAGAGCCCAATAAAAGAAGGATGAAGAGGAGATACAAGTCTGCCAGAGGAAATGAAGCAAATAGTAATTAGGAAAAAAGAAAAACCTTGATTTCCTCAGTCAATGGGATGGTTAGATATGTCTATACCATATCTTCATTTATTTTCAGAAAGTAGTGCTTCAGGGTACATATCATATTACCAGGATATTTCTACTCTATAGTTCATTTTATGCACTTGCTTAAAATGCCTTATGTTTCATGAATTAAGAACAAATTAAACTGAGCAAAACAATATTAGTGCAGTCATACTTTTTCTTTCTCTAAAGAGTTCAGAAAGCTTTCTCAAATCCCATTTGTTATATATGGCAACATAATAACAAAAAAAAAAAAAAGACTGGCAAAATACAGATTTCTCTTTCAAAAGCACAGTCCAATATTTGAGACTTGGGGTATGACTAAATGTAAAATGTAGGGCTCTGAATTTTCCTTTGTTCTTCACTTTTTAACATAACATAAAAACCTACCTCAAATCAAATGACTTTTTTTGTTAGTGAAATAACTTGTTCCCAAAATAAAAACGCATGGAATAATTTTTGATGATTAATTCATATGATTTGAAAATAGACAATGATTTATACAACATATATAGAGCCTATTTGTTTGTCTCCCTCAGGTTAAGAAAAATTACTATGTTCCATTTAGTAATAAACCATAGGGGGGGAAAAAGAGATTCACTTTTGTTGTTATACTTCGGAAATATCCCGTCACATGTGCAATTTTCTAGTATTACATTATCTAGTAGTATCACATTGAAATAGAGCTTATTATTTCATGGATTCAAATATATGAGAGCAAAATTGTATTTTCCAAAAATAAATACAATGATACTTCAACTAAAACAAGCCTATCACTGAGCCTCTAGCAACAGCTTCTTGCAACAAACTCAATGTAGGTGATCTCTCATAATTACCTGAATAATTACCTGCAACAGCAGCTGAACCTGTTCAACAACACAACCAAGGCCAGGTTCCATATTCCATATTTTCACGACAGTTTTGGAGTTACAGAAGATGGAGCAAGGCTTGGCCATATCCAGACCCTATTGAATCCATCTAAGGCCCGAATGAGAGCTCTGGGGCTCCTGCTTCCCTTCTTTTGCCTTCTCCTAGCTCTGAGGATCTCCACACAGTTCATGGGCCTTCCCACAGCACCTGGGAAGGTTCCTAAAATAGTAATGTTAGTTCCCAACATAAATTCATATACTAAAGTGATTTGGTTCTGATGGTCAAAGTGAATTTTATATTGGTGTCTGTGTATTTCCTATGCCTAGAGTAGGGACAATACTATTCCTCCAAAACCCAAGACTCCACCATGATATGATGAGTGTTGAGGCTGCTGCCTCAATTGTATCCCTTTCTCTGTCCCACATTTTCTTTTTTAAAAAGAAGAGAGCAATCTCCAGCCATAGTGATCTACTAAGGCAAGTGATAATAGAACTGAAATGGCATTTCTTCTGGCACAGTCCTTATCAGGGCATTTATCCCAGGACCTAGTCAGCCAAGCATGAAGTTACATGTAATCAGGACTATGATCCCAGAGCCATAACCAGGAACACTGGTACACAGAGCATATCCAATTGTAATGATAGAAACCTTCAGATATGAAATCTCATCCCATGGCTCAGGTGACAGAGAAAGGAGGGAGGGGGAGGGGGGAGAGAGAGAGAGAGAGAGAGAGAGAGAGAGAGAGAGAGAGAGAGAGAGAGAGAGAGAGGAGAGGAGAGGGAATAGAGGGGAGGGGAGGGAAGTGGAGGGGAGGGGAGGGGAGGGGAGAGAGGGGAAAGAGAAAGACAGAGGCAGAGAGAGACAGAGAAGATAGAGGAGGGAGGGAAGAAGGGAGGGGGAGGGGGAGACAGACCACATGGCCTCTCCCATTCCAGACTAATTTTCATTCTGGTCTGAACTGGGACCACTTTTTGACTTCACCCTAGATTACTAATCAATGTAAATGACAACCATGGCCTATGGCAAAAGGATATCAGCACTTTTCATTGCTTTGTGCTACAAGAATTATATTCCTACCTCAGAGTTATCATTGGTCCAGACTTGACCTTCTCCCCACTGACAATGTATACTGAAAGGCCATCTTTAATTTTGCTATCTACAAATGAAAATTGCAGAACTATACAGCAACTACAATACGTACCATCTCACTCAATTTTCATAGTTACTGTAAACAGAACCCTATCAACACAATTGTGTTTTGTCTAATACACAGATGTTTCCCTTTTCAGTTAAAAAACCAACATATTAACAATTCTATGTATTTTTCTCCCAATAAATATTTCTTCTAATAGTCTAATAAATATTTCTTCTAAGAAAAAATAAGATGGGAAATTACTGCCTGATTCCTTGAGTATTCTTAATGCAGCATACTCTGCCATATATCTGTCATATAACTTCCTTCTCACAGCCTGGTCTGATTTTCCTCAGTGTTAGTTCTATATCTTACTTTGCATTTACATTTTTTGTGGCCTATGCCTACTTATCTGAATTCATGCATCTTCCCCAAGTGATAACCTCCTTGAGGACAGAAACTGTCTTATTTTTATCACTAAGTATCTGAGACCTAACATGATGCACTGCAGTTATTGTGTTTGTTGATTGACCATTTGTCCCTCCATTTTCTAATTAACTCTTGAGGAATAAAATTCTAAAACGAAAGAAAACCATTTATGTACATATACAGAAACATAATCTTATTAAAATTAAATTTTGTGAACTATATACATAGAGTAAGCTATAAATCAGGGCTTCTTTAATTTTTTTCCACTTATCATCCCTTTTTATATGAGAAATTGTTATGCGAATTCAGGTATATAGGTTTATAAAATAGGTATACAAAACAAATACTGATAATAAATCACAATTTCACTGCCCCCACATTCAATTACACAGTCCCACATGGGGTGGTAACATATAGTTTAAGTAATTTTTTTATAAACAATTAGATACTTTATAAGGTGGGCTTTGCTTAAAGGCTTATCTCTGTTAAAAAGGTAGAATAGTTCAGTGTTGAAGATGAGACAGGAGATGTCTGGGTGAATGTAGTATAAAACTAAAAAGCAATAATACTATTGCAAAAATCCCAAATACACTATCCTCTTCATTTCAAAGAATCTGGCATAAAGGATTTTGAATGGGTGCTGTGTATAAGTTTTAGGATATACTCCTTTGAAAAGTGTAAGCCTCTAGATCACATTTACCTTTCTATATATATGCTAATTTTTGCATTTTTAAATGAGTGGGAAAAAAGACTAAGTTAGCTTTCCATTTCAGAATTGGAAATTTTTCTAAAAACCTTAAATAACAAAACAGTTTTTAAGCGCTTGTTTAGAACTGATTTTACATTGCAAGAAGATTTAAATCAATAGTACAGTTGCTGAAGTAATTTATCTTTATTCAAATTAGCACTTTATAATCATGGCTTCTTCATAATCAGGGACACAAAAAAGCTCTGCTTTTCTTTCACAAGGTGAATGCCATGATTACTTGTTATCCAAGTGAATTAGACTTATATTTTACACACAGCCACTCATACCATCTTGTAAATCCAGGCAATACAGACATTCTACAACTAAGAACAATATATAACAGCAAAGTCAATTATTAGGTAAGGATTTTTTCAGAAGATAAGATGAAATCCTTTTCTTAACAGAGTTAACAAAAATATTAAAAAGAAAATATTAAATTTTAAAAAGGATATACTATCAAGCTAAATGAGAATTTAAAAGCTGATGATTACCTCACCAATTTCCTTGGATAACTACCTGTGAATCCGATTATTTAAACTAGATTTTGCAAACATCACAACAGAAAATAAAAAGAATAATTCATTTCTGAAAGCTTCAAAGGTCAATATGCCAGCATGATGGGGTAACTAAAGTATTAGTACTAGTTAGAAAGATTATGACACACAGTAGCATTGTGAACCTACAAGATCATTTTCATCTAAAGCCCTACATGAAACTCTCTAGAGGGCAGAACTTTGGAGAAGTATCCCTGAAACAAGTATACTTGAAAAATGGTGTTAACTCAGTGGAATTGATGAGATGATTGTTCTCTAATTCACATATATACTTAGTACTTAGCAGGGTGATATAATGATTTGCTAGTCCCCACATATTCAATATACTGTATATACTGTAATGATGTAATTGTAATAGGGTATTTAAACTGGGGTCAAAGTCAGATTGGGGGGGGGTAGAGAGACTGGTTGATACTGTCAAACTGTCAGACTGCTGGATGAGAGTGGGTTAGACTGAGACTGGATCAGACTATGACAGACACAGACTATGTAAGAGACAATAAAGACTTTGAACTCTATTCTTGTCCATTCTTGTGGTGTCTATCCTGGTGAGACTAAGGCCCTTCCAGAGGATCTCCAGAAAGCTAGCCCAAACATTACATTTTGGAGCCTGAATGTGAGGACCTATACTCAGCAATTTGACTGACAGGATCCTAAGTTCAGTAGAAAAGTCCCCAGTGACCAGAAAATAGGGTGGGCATAAAAATAGACAGGAGGAAACTTTAGTAAGGGCTAAACTAGTCACGGTTTTTAGCTGAAATGGGGCAAATATTAAAAACAAAACAAAAACAAAAAAAAGAATCTTCCCCACCTCAAGGATATATGTAGAATGCATAGTTAAGTTAATAAAGAAGCAAGTTTTGTTGGTAACTTGGAAGTAGATCACTGGACTCTTAAATCTCCTTGGCTATCTAAGGAAGAAAAATTAGAGTGAGATATGTGGGAAGTAGTGGGAGAGCAACTAATTGAACATTATGAAGCTATGGGTCCTGATTCAATTCCTGAAAAACATTCCTTATATACAAAAGAATACAATTGGCTTTAAAGAATCTCACAAGTTCTAAGAAAACAGCTGAAAAGCATGGAGAATTAATTAGACAAGAACAGCTCTGATGAACTTAAGGGGTGTAGTGCTTCTCACTTTCACAGCTCAGTTAAACTTGAGCAGGTGCCATTAAGGCATTCCTCATTTTGACCCTCCTTCCTCAATTTCACCCTCCTGGGTGGAGGAAGGAGAAAGAGGTAGTAGGGCAGTGACACCATCAGCAGCACCCATACAGCAGTTTTGTCCACCCCCTATGACACGATTACAAAGGGCAATAATTAAAGCTAAAGAGGATGGACAAGTCTGATTTTAAAATACAAACATACCCTGTGATTGACGAGTTTGACTCTTCAAGTCAAGAAAAAAGAAAATATACTTTGTTTAATCTAGAAAGTATCAAAGCTCTGAAAAAGGCTTGCACTCTTTAAGGGTCTACATCATCTTATATTAAAATGATATTAGAGAATTTAGCTTTTGAAGTTTTAACCCCGAATGTTTGGAAATCTATAGCAAGGACATGTTTAGAATCTGGACAAAATTTGTTGTGGCTTTCTGAGTATAGTGAACTCTGTAGGATACAAGCACAACAAAATAGGCAACCTGGAATTAATATAACAGTCACCTCTGATCAACTAGAAAGTTTAAATCTTTATGCAGACTATTTAGCACAGATTAATTACCCTTTTATGCATATGAGCAAATTGTTTCTGCAACTATCAAAGCATAGGGCACCCTCCCAGGTAGACAAGATAGAGAGGAAGCCTTCACAAAAATAGCACAAGGTCCAAATGAACCTTTTCTGATTTCATGAGATGTCTGCAGACAGCTGTTATATGAATTACTGGTGAAAATATAGCAACAAATCTTCTACTGGGTCTATATCCCAAAGAGATTTTAAAAAAGGGAAAGGGACCTGTATGTGTAAGAATGTTTGTGGCAGCCCTCTTTGAGGCGGCAAGAAACTGGAAACTAAGTGAATGCCCATCAATTGGAGAATGGCTGAATAAACTGTGGTATATGAATATTATGGAGTATTATTGTTCTGCAAGAAATGACCAACAGGATGATTTCAGAAAGGCCTGGAGAGACTTACATGAACTGATGCTGAGTGAAATGAGCAGGACCAGGAAATCATTATATGCTTCAACAACAATACTATATGATGATCAGTTCTGAGGAACGTGCCCACTTCAACAATGAGATTAACCAAATCAGTTCCAATAGAGCCATAATGAAGCAGCTACATCCAGGGAAAGAACTCTGGGAGATGACTATGAACCACTACACAGAATTCCCAATCCCTCCATTTTTGTCCCTGCATTTTTGATTTCCTTCATAGGCTAATTGTACACTATTCCAAAGTGTGACTCTTTTTATACAGCAAAATATCTGTTTGTACGTGTATGTGTGTGTGTGTGTGTGTGTGTGTATGTATGTATATATATATATATATATATAGTATTTAACTTATACTTTAACATATTTAATAGTATTGGTCAACCTGCCATCTGAGGGAAGGGGTGGGGGAAAGGAGGGAAAAAGTTGGAACAAAAGGATTTGCAACTGTCAATGCTGAAACATTACCTATGCATATATTTGTAAATAAAAAGCTATTAAAAAAAAGATTTTACACACCACTGGCATACCCTTTAATCCTCAAGGACAGGCAATAGTAGAGAGGAGAAACAGAGACATTAAGACACTCCCCAAAAAACAAAAGAAAGGGGGAGCCACAGGTAACCTTAGAGAACTTCTAAATCTAACCCTTTATACTATTAACTTCTTGATTTTTAAGATGCACTGGCTCCGGCAGACACGTTTTATAACCCACCGGAAGGGCAGTGTCCAGTGCGAGCAGCTCCACTATCTTTAGATAATCACCAGGTGATGTGGAGAGATCCAGAAAGTGGTGAATGGAAGGGACCAGATAGGCTAACTGTTTGGGGGAGAGGGTTTGCTTGTATCTCTACAAGGAGATACTTGGAGAAAGAATCAAATGGGTGCCAACGAGCCATATTCCCCTCCATGGACAAGGGAAGACCCAAGAAACATCAGATGACAATTGAGTCATGAACATCAAAAACTGTTGATGAGACTGTTGCAGGACTTCAAAAATCTGCAGGAATTATTGGATTCCCTAACATATGATGAGCCTGTTGCAGGGGAGGGGAGATTGGCTGAGACTCTCAGACTGCTGGAGGAGACTGGGTCAGACTATGACAGACACAGACTGTGTAAAAGACAATAAAGACTTTGGACTCTTTTCTTGTCCATTCTTGTGGTATCTATCCTGCTGAGACCAAGGCCCTTCCAGAGGACCTCCAGAAAGCTAGCCCGAACATTACAAAAACCACTCTGCAGCCAGCAGCCTATTCTAAAAGATCTTCAAGGGAAGATTCTGGGGAGGCAGCAGGGATGGCTAATTGTGAAAAATGTTGCCTAGCAGAGCATGGTCCTCTTCCTGGTGTCACTCCCATATCTCAGTATTTCTGTGACCCACTGGACTAGAAATGCCTCTGGAGCTGGGGATGTCTATGGCATATTGGGGAAACTGTTTACATATGGATCCATTAGTCTCATTCAGTCCTCTAGGAGCCTCTAGTCCAGTCAAGGGTGACTGGATCCCAGGGAGACACCTACCCCAAACACATAAAAGTCAGTAATAACTCTTGGCAATAACTCCCTTCACCGTGACCTCACTGCATAACTAGGACTCAGTGAGTTTCCCAAGTAAGATACAGGCCAAGTCCCTCAAAAGCTTCAAGAGTTCTTAAGCATTCCAAGGGTTCTGGAGGTCTCAGTCCACTCAGAGTCTCCCAAGGTAGGATTAGTTTGTATAATACACAACAGATACTTGGAAGCCCAAACTGTCCACTTGCCTTCAATGGAGTAAGAATAAGTCAATTAAGAGGCTCTTATATAATGGATACAGTGGATAGACATTTGGATTGGGTTTAAATCTTGCTTCTGGTGTGGGAAGAGTTTCTCTCAGAGTCTATCAGGGGTCCTGAAATTTTTTAAATAGGGGGCCAGTTCACTGTCCCTCAGACTGTCGGAGGGCAGGACTATAGTAAAAACAAAAACTTTGTTTTGTGGGCCTTTAAATAAAGAAACTTCATAGCCCTGGGTGAGGAGGATAATCGTGCTCAGCTGCCGCATCTGGCCCGCGGGCATAGTTTGAGGGCCCCTGGGTCTGTCTCTGACACTCTCTCAACTCCAAGACCTTGCCACTGAGGATACTGAAAGAAAAGATATCAGCCATGGAAGGTATGGGCCCCAAAAGCAAAGAGAAGCTCCACAAGCTGGTGTCTGGTGAGGCTCATGGCAGCAACTGACAGCCACTCTGAATTCAGCAAAGTAATTCTGAAAAAAAGACCTGAGGAAATCACAGAGGAGCAAACACAGCTGAATGGCCATGTATGTTAAGACTGAAGGGAAGCAGGTCCAGTAGGAGCCAAGAAATGACATCGCCAGAAAAGGTTTGCTGCTCTGTCACCAGAAAGTAATGAGCTGCCCTTGCAGGCTTGCCCTGACTGCTCATATTGTCCCTCTGAGTGTTTTCTTCCAGACATATGGTTTGGTCTTATACAGTTTTTGCATATGTACCCTAATCATCAGTCATGATTATTTGCAGGTTTCTCCACCTGGGTTCCCTGAACATCTATTCTTCCCACTAGAAAGGAGGGTGTTACTCTTAAAAGAAATAAAAACTTAAAAATCAGCAATTCAAAAACATTTATGAAGCACTTACTCTGGGCAAAGAGCACTGTTCCATGTTTGGAAGATAAAAGTTAATAATATACATACACTTTCATAATCACCCTTTTCCTCACTAAGGGAAAAGAAAACCTTCTTTTCCCTTAATATTTGTACCTTCTATATGACTTCAATGCCAACTAAGTCATTTAATTTTATATGCAAAATGCAATGATTGGACCAAGTGAGTTAATTTTTAATCTATGAACTTTGACCTGTAGATGTACCTTTGAATCTCACAGCTCAAAATACTGATATTCTGCTCATCATAATTGAATCACACTTAATAATTACCTCTTTAAAATATCTATTACTCAGGTTTTCTCCAAGATAAATATTTTCCTACAAAGCATGACAAAAAATATTTTATCTCTTTAATTTACTTTTGATAGGATTTTTTTTTGGTAAAATAGTACATTTAAAATTTTCTGAGATGCTGAAAAGGCAATATAAAAATCTTCTCTGATTATCTTTCATTGACTTCTTATAATTTTATCTAGTCATGAAATACTTTTTTTTATTATAGCTTTATATTTACAAGATATATGCATGGGTAATTTTTCAGCATTGACAATTGCAAAATCTTTTGTTCCAATTTTTACCCTCCTTCTTTCTCCCCATCCCTCCCCCAGATGGCAGGTAGACCAATACATGTAAAATATGTTAGAATAGATGTTAAATACAATATATATAAACATATCCATACAGTTATTTTGCTGCACAAGAAGAATCGGACTCCTAATAATGTACACTTCAAAATAATGTACACTTAACCTTTGAAGGAAATCAAAAATGCAAGCGGACAAAAATAGAGGGATTGGGAATGCTATGTAGTGGTTCATAGTCATCTCCCAGAGTTCTTTCCCTGGGTGTAGCTGGTTCAATTCATTACTGCTCTATTGGAACTGCTTTGGTTCATCTTATTGTTGAAGACGGCCACATCCATCAGAATTGATCATCATATAGTAGTTGTTGAAGCATATAATGATTTCCTGGTCCTGCTCATTTCACTCAGCATCAGTTCATGTAAGTCGCTCCAGGCCTTTCTGAAATCATCCTGTTGGTCATTTCTTGCAGAACAATAATACTCCATAATATTCATATACCAAAATTTATTCAGCCATTCTCCAATTGATTACCTTCCACGGACTACTCTTATTCTAGAAAATCAACAACAATCAACTACAATTAACTACAATTTTTTCCTATGTTCTGTAAATGTCCTGAAGCAGAGGATCTGGACCATGTTCAAAGACACTAATAAGTTCAAAGTTCAAGTCATTAATAAGTACAAAGAAGAAAAAATGACAAATTTCCTACTTTCAAAGAGTGCTAGAACATATAACTATAAATTTATGTAAAACATCATTAAGTAAATAGGAAAAGTCAATAAGAGTAGGGAAAAAATTGAGGAGGAAGGAGCCACTTCAAGTTGGAGGGATCAGGAAAAGTATTTAAACTGAACCTTAAATGAGAAGAGGATTTCAACTAGTAAAGTACTGGGAGAAAGTCATTTGAGGTATGGATGATGACATCTGAGATGTGACATATGGATAAATGAGTGAAGACAGAAGGTGAGATGGGATTGGGAAATAATGACTAATTCAATTTTTCTGAAATAAAGCACAAGAAAATACAGCATGAGAGCTGGACAGGAAATTAGAAATCATCCTGTTTTGTTGGGATCTTTACAAAGTGTTAAGCCATTGGAGTTGATAGAGACAATAATTATCCAATTTGGCATGGTTCAACATGATTGATTTGATCTTAGACACACTTTTAGAGAGCTCATAAGTATCTAAGTACTCAATGGAGTTCACACGTTTGGGAGAGTTCAGGGTTAGGATTTTGCACTCTGGGAGATAACTCAGAATCCCTCTCTCTCCAGAAGGAAGAGTTAACCTTTGGGAGATCATATATATACAGGAAGCTCTTAGAGCTTGAGAGAGTTTTCTTAGGAACATTGACTGGGGTCGGAGAGGAGCACTCTGGGAGGAAGCCCACAAGCCCTATCTTTGAGGCAAGAGATTCATTGCATCTTCCAACTTGGTGCTGGCTGGAGGCTGAAGAAAGCAGAGGCAGAAGCCAAGGACAAAACTGCAAGAGCCTTGCAGAGAGATAGGCCTCTGAGCTAACTGGGATATATTGAAGACACAATAAAAGATCTGAACTTTTATCACCTGACTGTGTTTTTGGAAAAAGAACACCCAACACTGTTTAACTCCCCTTATCCTTGACAAAGAGAAGTAAAAATCATCTGATTAAGAAATTAAGCCACACAGCTGGGATCTGAACCCAAGTCTTCTGAAAATGAATAGTAGGGGGCAGAGCCAAGATGGTGAAGAGTAGACACTACTCTCTGTAACCCCCTCTGACCTTCTCTCAAACCAACAGCAGATTAAGCCTCTAAAACTGGTTTTGAAGTCAAATACTTGGAACTACAACACATTTCTAGAAGAAGATACTCTGGAAGAACTTCAGAACAGGTCTGTTTCAAACAGGCAGGGGTAAGTCTACCAAGCCCAGACTGTAGCACAGGGAGACCAGGGCAAGAGCTAGAGCAGAAAGTCAGAGTGTTGTAGCTTCCACTCACCTGGGAATCTTCTGTGAGCCTCTTAGGCCACTCTGTCCTGATTGTAAGCAGGCGATTTGGCAGATTAGCATTTTGTAAAAGGAAAACTGTAAACCACTGAGGCCTGGAAGTATCAGGACCCAGCTGCCTTTACCCAGCACTGGAAATCAATCAGCAGAACTGCCCAGGGAAAATTAAAGCAGCTGCCACTCCTTTGCATTGAACAGATCTCAAGCCTTTAAAAAATGAATAAAAAACAAACAAAAAAAGTACTCTCACCATAGATAGCTTTTATGGAGAGAGAGAAGAACAGACCTCAGATCCTGAGGTTCCTAAAGGCAAAGCAACTCCAGAAGAAGCTCCAAAGGGAAACACGAACTGGTTCCCATTTCACAAGGCTTTCTTGGAAGATTGCATAAAGAATCATAAAAGGATCAAAAAAATCATAAAAAGTTAGAAGAAAAATGAGGAAATGAAATAAGATTGTTGTAAGAAAGAATGGAAAAAGCATATAATGCCCTACAAAAGAGATATGAAAAAGACTCCAATTCACTGAAAAACAAAATTTGTGAAATGGAAAAATAATGCAATGAACAAAAAATTCAATTGGCCAATTACAAAAGTAGCTAAAAAGGTAACTGAAGAAAATAGTATATTAAAAATTAGAATTAAACAAATGGAAGTGAATGATTCAATAAGACTTCGAGAATCAGTCAAACAAAAACAAAAAAAAATTTAAAATAGAAGAAAATATGAAATATCTCCTAGGAAAAAGAACTTACTTGGAAAATAGATCTAGGAGAGAGAATCTAAGGATTATTGGACTTCCTGAAAGCCACGATAAAAAAAAAAAAAAAAGAACCTAGATAATTATATTACAGGAAATCATAAAAGAAAACTGCCTTGTTATTTTAGAATCAGAAGGTAAAATAGCTATTGCAAGAATCTACCAATCACTTCCTGAAAGAGACCCCAAAATTAAATCCCCAAGGAATATTGTGACTAAATTTCAGTACTATCATACCAAGAAAAAGATATTGCAAGCAGCCAGAAAGAAATAATTTAAATACGAGCCACAGTTAGGAAGCTTCCACCTTAAAGGATCAAAGGATCTGGAATCTGATATCCAAAAAAAGCAAAGGAATTGGGATTACAGCCAAGAATAAGTTATCCAGCTAAAATGAGCATTATGTTTCAGGGAAGAAGATGGACATTCACTGATATAGGGAATTTCACCTATTTCTAATGAAAAGACCAGAATTGAACAAAAAATATGATGTCCAAAGACAGAACTCAAGAGAAGCATAAAAAAGTAAAAAGGAAAGAACTCTTTAGAACTATATTTCTGTTATGGGTACTTAAAGAATGCAGATATAATTTGATTTTATTATGATAATATGAAAAAGAAACTAGAGGTGGAAAGGAAATTGTACAGGAAAAAGAAAAATGAGGTAAAATAAGGGAAATTACTTCCCTCAAAGAGGCAAAGAAAACTTGTTATAATTGAGGGAAAGAAGGGAGGGGGATGAGCACTGTGTGAATCTTACTCTCATCAGATTTGGCTCTGAGAGAGAATATCAGGCATATTTGGTATCACAAAGAAACTTGTCTCATCTTATAGAGAAATAGGAGGGAAGGGGGGAAAGAAAAGGAAAGACTAATAGAAGGGAAAACAGAAGAATTAGGGGAAACATTTATAAAAAGGAGGAGGACTATTTGAGGGAGGTGGTCATCAAAAGCAAAATACTGGGGAGGATAAAAGGGAGATAGAGAAGAGAAAAGCATAACCTAGAGTAAATAAGATGGCAGGAAATGCAGAATTAGTTATTTTAATTGTGAATGTGAATGGGATGAACTCCTCCATAAAATGAAGTGGATAGTAGACTGGATTAAAAACCAGAAACACATTTAAAGCATAGTGATATATAGAGAGTGAAGATAAAGGGCTTGGGCAGAATATATTATGCTTCAGGTGAAGAAAAAAAAGCAGAAATAGCAATCCTGATCTCAGATCAAGTAAAAGCAAAGATAGATCTAATTAAAAGACATAAGGAAGGAAAGTATAACTTCCTAAAGGGTACCATAGATAATGAAGCAATATCAGTACTAAACATATATGCACCAAGTGGTATATATAGCATGGAAATTCCTAGAGGAGAAGTAATAGAGCTGCAAGAAGAAACAGACTATGATAAAAACTATGATAGTGGAGAGATCTCAACCTTGCACTCTTAGGAGGAGATAATTGAAACATAAGAAAGAATTTAAAGAGGTAAACAAAATGTTACAAAAGGTATGATAGATCTTTGGAGAAAATTCAATGGAGAAAGAATGGAGTTTACTTTTTCTCAGTGGTTCATGGAACTTACAGAAAAATTGACCATTGGTTAGGCATAAAAACCTCAAAATCAAATGCAGAAAGGCAGAAATAGAAAATGCATTTTTTTCAGATCATGATGCAATAAAAATCACATGCAACATAAGGTCAGCAAAAAAGAGACCAAAAAGTAATTGAAAACTAAATAATCTCATCCTAAAGAATGAATGAGTGAAATCATAGACACAGTTAATAATTTCCTCCAAGAGAATAACAATAATGAGACAACATATCAAAATTTGTGGGATGCAGCCAAAGTGATTAAATTTAAAAGTTTCTATACAAACAAAACTAATGCAAACAAGATTAGAAGGGAAGCAATCAACTGGGAAAATATTTTCACATTCAAAGGTTCTGATAAAAGCCTCATTTCTAAATATATAGAGAATTTACTCATATTTATAAGAATTCAAGCCTTTTTCCAGTTAATAAATGATCAAAGGATATGAACAGACAATTTTCAGATGAAGAAATTGAAACTATTTCTAATCATATGAAAAGGTGCTCCATATCACTATTAATTTGAAAAATGAAAATTAAGACAACTCTGAGATACCACTACACACCTCTCAGATTGGCTAGGATGACAGGGAAAGATAATGAAGAATATTGGAGGGGATGCAGGAAAACTGGGACACTGATACATTGTTGGTGGAATTGTGAACAGATCTAACCATTCTGGAGTACAATTTGGAACTATGCTCAAACAGTTATCAAACTGTGTATACCCTTTGACCCCGCAGTGTTTCTACTGGGATTATATCCCAAAGAGATCTTAAAGGAGGAAAAGGGATCCACATGTGCAAAAATGTTTGTGGCAGCCCTTTTTGTAGTGGATAATGGCCAAATAAATTGTGGTATATGAATGTAATGGAATATTATTGTTCTGTAAGAAACAACCAGCAGGATGATTTCAGAGAGGCCTGGAGAGACTTAGATGGACTGATAAATGGAATGAGCCAAAACCAGATTATACACAGCAACAAGAAGACTATATGATGATCAATTCTGATGGACATAGCTCTCTCCAACAATGAGATGATTCATACTAGTTCCAAATGTCCAGCAATGAAGAAAGCCATATACACCCAGAGAGAGGCCTGTGGGAACTGAGTGTAGAACACAACATAGTATTTTCATGCTTTCTATTGATGTTTGCTTCCATTTTGTTTTCCTTCTCAGGTTTTTTTTCTTTCTAAATCTGATTTTTCTTGTGCAACAAGATAACTGTATAAAAATGTGCATATATATATATATATATATATATAAATATTGGATTTAACATATATATTTAACATATATTAGAATACCTGCCATCTAGGGGAGCAGATGGGGAAAGGAAGGAAAAATTTGGAACCGAAAGTGTTGCAAGGGTCAATGTTGAAAAATTACCTCTGCATATGTTTTGTAAATAAAAAACTTTAATTAAAAAAAAAAAAAGAAAATGAAGTCTTTTTTTCACTGCACTACACACTCTTATCACTGTTATGAATTAAGAGTTGAAAGTCATATCCAGATTATGAAGGGCCTTACAATAAAGCCTAAAGAGTTTGAATTTTATTCAGTGTTATTCAAAAACAGAGCAGCTTACCTCACTACATAGCCATATACAGTATAAATTATATATACTTTTTAAACATACATATTCTCTTGAAATCATTCAAAATTCATTAATGATTATTTAAAAACATATGTAACTCGATACTTAGACATCAAATGATATTCATAACAGTTTTGAAGGCTTATTTTTTCCTGTCAATTAAAAAAAATATCATTTGATTTATCACAATTTAAAATTACTTTATTTTGGACAATGAATTGTATCACTAAATCTATATTTCTCAAAAATCTTACCTCTAAGCACAGGGGAAGAGAAATTATTGAGCACATAAGATTTAATATGAGAAACTACTATGAGTTACAGCAAAATTTCTATAAATCAATTATAAGTCTAATTATTCCAGAAAGGGAGATGTAGTTACATAAACATATAGAAATGATTCTTGAAAGTTACTCATTGGAATATTAAAAATGTTTTACTATCACAAAAGTAATCAGGAGAGGAAAAAGTAAAGAACTATTTATCCTCCATTATAATTAAGAATAAAAAGGCTATTATGAATTAGATTTTTTAAATCCTATAGGCTTGTTTTAGTTTATTTTTGATTATCATAAAGTTCAGAAGCATAAAAACAATCTTCGTTCATTATAATTCTCAATTAAAGTAGCAAAGTTCACAAAAAATAAGTAGCATTCCATTAGCTGACTAAATTTCCTTTGAATCAATGCATCATTTCAATAAAAACTGACATGAAAGATCTAAAAGCAGCAATGCCAGAAACATCTAACTCTCCTGCATAAATATCCACAAGAAAAATACCAGGATACTTCTGAATAATTCTTACACAATTTTAGATTGGTGTATTATAAAGCTCCCTGAACCAATTTTGACAACTATTAAACACAAAATCAAAGGATAGTAAATCATACATTTCTTCCAAGTATTCTAAAAATGTCATATCTGAAAATAAAACATTATTAACATACCTTATAAGTTCCAGGACCGGGAGTTATATTCTTAGGTTCCACAAAGCGTTTTTCTTTTTTAAGAAATAAGGACAGTTTGGGACATGTCTTGAAAATTGGGTTGTAGGAGGCAGGTCCTATAGAGAAACACAAGAAGAACTTGGTAAATAAAGGGTGATTTTAAAAATAACATAAAAATTGATCTTAAATTCATGTAATTTTGTCTTAACATTTTATTAAAGAATAATATCAGTATAACTATGTTAAGTAACTATTTACACTCAAAATAATTTATTTCAATGCATAAAGAATTCTTTTTTCAGTAACAACCCTCAAATTTTCTTTTTTTTTTAAATAGTTTTTAATTTACAAGTTATATGCATGGGTAATTTTACAGCATTGACAATTGCCAAACCTTTTGTTCCAATTTTTCCCCTCCTTCCCCCCACCTCCTCCCCTAGATGGCAGGATGACCAGTAGATTTTAAATATATTAAAGTATAAATTAGATACACCATAAGTATACATGAGCAAGCCATTATTTTGCTGTACAAAAAGAATCGGAGTCTGAAATATTGTACAATTAGCCTGTGAAGGAAATCAAAAATGCAGGCAGACAAAAATATAGGGATTGGGAATTCAATGCAATAGTTCTTAGTCATCTCCTAGAGTTCTTTCCCTGGGTGTAGCTGGTTCAGTTCATTACTGTTCCATTGGAACTGATTTGGTTCATATCTCATTGCTGAGGATGGCCAGGTCCATCAGAATTGATCATCATATAGTATTGTCATTGAAGTATATAATGATCTCCTGGCCCTGCTCGTTTCACTCAGCATAAGTCTCTCCAGGCCTTTCTGAAATCATCCCATTGGTCATTTCTTACTGAACAATAATATTCCCAACCCTCAAATTTTCATCAGGACTTTTTTCTCCTTCTTTTCTATTGCCTTTTTTTCCTAGTACTTCCACACTCTATTCTTCTGATCCTACTTTTTTCACTTTGTATTATTTCAGAAAGATTTTCCCAGTCTTTATATTTATCCAACTTAATTACATCATAATATTCTGTTGTATTGAATTCCACAATGTTAACTATTCCTCTGCTATTGGATATTCATATTGCTTTCAATGATTTTTGGATTGCAGGTGGTTGTAATTACAGAGCTGCTCTGAAAATCTTTGTGGATAAAAGCTTAATTTTTGTGGTTTGTTTTTTGATTACACTTGCAGGATGTATTCCCAACAATGGAATTAGTGGGTCAAAAGAAATGATGATTTCTGTAACTTTTCCTAAGTACTGAAATACTACTGTCCCCATGATTTAACAACTTGCAATTCCACCACTAGTGAAAGAAATGAATCCATAAATCTTTCCGTTTTCAACATTAAAAAAATTTCTATCCATGGTAAGTGAATATTAATATTTCCTCTTTTGAAAATTGTCAATTTATATAATAGACTTAGGAACTCTTAACCATTGTGATGACCAGTCAAAACTCTAGAAGATTTATGACAAGGAATGTTTCTTATCTTTCAGCAGATGTGCTAGGTGAAGAATGAAATATACATTTTAAGGCATGGCATGACTAATATATGAATTTGTGTTGCTTGATACACTTATTGATGATGGCTGGGGAGGGTTTTTTTATTCTAGAAGGAAGTATTAAGAGGGAGAATAACAGATACCGGTAGAGATACATATATATAAAGGAAGTTCAGGCAAAGGAAACAAATAAGCAGGGTAATTTGGTTATTATTGTGTTAAATATAATATATACTTTTTTAAAAAGTCAATAGTTTATATATAACAGATTCATAGCTTTACAATACTATTCTCTATTTTTCTACCTATTTATAAATGTTAAATGTTTATGTTAATTGATACTTGCCAAACTCATAATAAAAGGGCGATAAAAGAATGTATGTGCAAGAAAACTGAATAGGACCTGAATAGGACCATTAAAACAATATGCACAAGGAAAACAACACAAAACTGTACTCTGTGGACAAAACAACCAAGCTTGACCCAGGTGAAGAGATGAGAAAATCACCTTTCCTTCCTACTTTATAGAGGTAGGAGACAAAGGGTATAAAAATTTCATATATTGTTAGATTCAGTTAGATAGATCTTTGGGTAGGGAAGCTGGTAAGCATATATTTAGAAATTAAGGTAATGTGAAAGCAAAATTTATCAAAAAGAAAAGAAAAACTACAACATTCACTCGACATTCTCTCTTGCCTAAGCTAATTATCACTACTTATTTTTTGCAGATTATCATGTGCCATGGTTTCATGTTTCCTCATTGACCTAGATGAACTCTTCTAAATACTCTCCATCTTACAAGTGTCTTTTCTTAAAGCATGATATCCAAGACCTGGCAGGATATTCCTTGACCAGGGATAGTTCACTGGAATCATTATCTCCCTTATTTCTGGGCACAATATTTGTAAAATTGTCATGTATATTTACAGAAATGTCTTTCATGTTCCAAGTAAAATGTAATTTCCTTAAAGACAAAGACAATATCTAACATTTCTTTGCATCCTCAATAAATAAAGAATATATGAAAAAATGAAACCTTAAAGCAAGGTCTGTAGTCTTAAGGGTTTTTTGTTTTTACTATGTCTTTAACATAAGAGATGAAGGAATTTTTACTCAGCACTTGGTTAAATTAACATTTCTCTTCTATACTTATCAAGCAGTATTTGTGTTATAGTCATTTGTTTTTGAGCTCCATAAGGTGAGTGACTTTTTTTTATTCAATTGGTCTTCCCTATGCCCATTTCCAACCTCACCTGCTAGATAAATGTTTGTGGAAGCTGAAAGAGTGACTGTCCTTGGGTCATATTTTCAAGGAATGGAAAATAAAAGAGACAGAGACAAAGAGAGCATCAGAAAGGTAACACTAAATTGGAAGTCAGATGAGAACTGAGTTTTAGAAGGTCATGGTGTCATATACTACAGAAAGGTCAAGAAAAATGCAAAGTGAAATGAAGCCACTGGAGATAACCACTAGAAAATAGTAATGCACTTTCAATAAAGTAGCAAAGATAGAAACAGGGTTGCAGGGAACTGTATAACGAATGAGTATTGAAAGGAAATGGTAACAATAGGCACAGAATGGTTTAAAAGTTTGCCAGTGAAAGAAAGGAGAACATTACATGGAAGAAAGCCAGGTCGAGAAAATGTTTTATTGCTTTGTCTTGTGTTTTCTAGAATAGATGAAAATTATACATGTTTGAAGACTGAGAGAAAGAAACCCATGGAGAGAGAAAAATTGAAGATTTTTAAAAGGGGGCTGGGGGAGAATAGAGGGTTATGAGTGAGGTTTTAAGTTCCCAAAGAAAGCAGGTAACAAAAAGATTAACTATGAAATAGGACCCCTCTTTCGCTGACAGAGGATGGGGGGAATTGGCTTAAGGGACAGATAATCTGAAACAGAGACAAGAGAAAATTGAAGAGTTCATACCAGATGGCCTTAGTTTTCCCCTAAAAGGTCATTAAGATACCCCTGAGGTTGAAGCTATGAGAATGATTTCTTTGGAGTTTCTGAGGAAAGGAAAAGGGTTTGGAACAGTTGTCATAAGGAGTGATTAGGGGAATCAAAGATGATGAATCAAAAATTGCTAAGGTGCAATGAGAACTGAGGTTAAATAGCATGAAATTGTAATAATCCAGTTTTACATGATTTTATACCTTTTTACAGTAATCCTTTCTTGCGTCTGGGATATAGGAGTACAAAAAGTAGATTCAAGATTGATTCAAGTTTGAAGACTTTTGCAGTGGACATTGCAAAATATCCAGAAAGTTAGAAGATTTAAAAAGAAGTTAGGTGTCACGCTGTATAAAGAATCTGGCTTAGAGACAGGAAGACCTGAATTAAAATCTGACCTCAAAAGCTTACTAGTTATATGACCCTGGACAAGTCACTTAAACCTGTCTAAGTTCCTTATCTGCAAAATGATCTGAAGAAATAGCAAATGACAAGATAAAAAATAATTAGAAATTTTTTAAAAATATAAAAGAAATTATATATTTTTTTAAAAAAGTAAATAATGAAAATAAACATTATTGAGTTCAGCACCTCTCAAAATAGCACCTACTGTTTTGGCTAAATTCTGACAATCATTCTCATTTTCTTTCCACTCCCACTACTTCCCAACCCTAACATTCATCTCCTGGGTTACACAGGTCTAATAGTTTTTGCTTAATCATGTCTTGAATCAGGCCTATGTAATGTTTCATGATCACCACTACAACATAATGCCTGGAGTCCAGCATAAGCTATCTTTCCACCCCTACCTCTTCTAATTTTCTTTTTGTGTATTATCTTCTTTTCACTAGCATGTAAGCTCCTTTGGGGATAGGTACCAACTCAATTAATCGTATCAATATCTCCAATTACCAAAGGCCCTTATCCATAGTAATTATTCAATAAATGTTTATTCATTCTATATTATCTATCTATCCAACCCTCCATCCCTACTTCTGTCTATACTTCTATTTAAATATCAATATCTCTAATATCCATGTTGATGATTCATTTGATAAGCGCACCTCATAGTTTCCTACCTTTCTCTACTTATCTTTATTTATATTTATCAGACTTTCTCCAGACTGGACTTGATTATCACATTGCACTTTCAGGATCTTGTACCTAGATCTCTTATCTTTTCCTTTTCTCAAGGTTTTATACTTTTTTCCTTCTATAACTGTCTTACTCCAAAAGCAGATATCAAATCACAGAGCTCCTTCCAATATTCTGGGCACACATATATTTCTATACAGATTATATTTAGTGATCACTTCACTTCAGTCAACCATATATGAATTCTTGGTATGGACTATGTGCTATAGTAGATGGTGCCAAGAAAACAGAAATTATGGAGTATTTTTTATTTTGTGTTATTATTTTTCATTTTTTAAACATATCTGTCATGTTGTAAAAGAAAAATCATAACAAAAGGGAAAACCCATGAAATAGGAAGCAATCCCTCCCCCCCAAAAAATGAAAATAGTATACTTTAAACAACATTTATTCTTCACAGTTCTCCCTCTAAATGCTAATGGCATTTTCCAGCCCAAAGCTATTAGAATTGTCTTGGATGACTTTATTGTTGAGAAAACCTTAGTCTATCATAGTTAATCATCACAGAATCTTATATATATATATATATATATATATACACATATATATAAACCATATATAACGTTCTTCAGATTCTGCTCATTTCATTCAGCATCATTTCATGTAAGTCTTTCCAGGCTTTTCTGAAATCAGTCTGCTATCATTTCTTATATAACAAAGACATTCCATTACATATATATAACCATCAATTTCCAATCCTACTACAAAAAGAGCTACTACAAACATTTTTGTATACATAGATTTTTTCCCTTTTTATGATCTCTTTGGGATACAGACCCAGTACTGGTACTGTTGGATCAAAGGGTATGCACAGTTTTATAACCTTTTGGAAAGATTTCAAATTTCTCTCCACAATGGTTGGTTCATAGCTGCACTAAGAATTTAGTGTCCCAGGTTTCTCACATCTTTTTCAATATTTATTATTAGTTTTTTCATGTCATCTTAGCCAATCTGAGAGGTGTGAGGTGATACCTAGTTGTTTTAATTTGCATTTCTCTAAACAATAGTGATTCAGAGCATTTTTTCACATGAAGGCTTTAATTTCTTTATCTGGAAATTGTCTGCTCATATCCTTTGACTATAAATTGGGAAATGACTTGTGTTCTTATAAATTTGACTTGATTCTTCATATATTTTAAAAATAAGACCTTTACCAGAAACATTATCTGGAATACAGAAATCATTAAGGCATACCTTCTACATTTAAGTACAATGTACATGAGAAAATAGTACATGAATTCTTTAAAATTTCTTTTTTCACAGTTGTTCAGTTGTTTCTGACTTTCTGTGACCCAACTTCTTGATAAAGATACTGGAATGGTTTGCCATTTCTTTCTGCAGCTCATTTTACAGGTGAGGAACTAAAGCAAATAGGGTAAAGTGACTTGTTCAGAGTCACACAGCTACAAAGTGTCTGAGGCCAGATTTGATCTCAGAAAGATGAGTTTTGTGATTCCAAGCCTAGTGCTCTATCCACTTTGTCACCTACTTGCTCTTCACCTTAGAATAGAAGCCATATATTGAACGTGGTTTGCCGAGGTAAATTAATGAATGATACTAATTATTGGCCAAAGAAATTCAGTCTAATTATCTCATCGCCAAAGAAACTGAAAACAGAAGTATATTTCTTATCTAAAATGGTGTTGTGATACTCCAGAGAATTCTGGTACATTATGATTAATGTATAAAGCCATTAGAAAGAGGATCCCACAGTTAGAATTCATTTGAGAGGTGAGATTTTTAAATAGTTCCATTATTACATCTATATTTTATTTAAAATAGAGAGGTAGATTTATTCCACACATTTTTGTTGATGTGGTATGATTCAGACTGGCAAACCACAGATTCCTCCTCACCCAATCACTCTAATTCTATTTCCATTTTCTGAGCCCTACCTAGTGGGTGTCTAGAGATGGATTTCTTGGGAACGGAGAAGACTGAGAAACTTGAGAGGTCAGTATGTTAGGAGAATCACAGTCATGAACTAAGGCAGTCACCCCTTGTTTCTGTCTATCTGAGATACACATTCAAGATAATGAACTATGAGATTAAGTATTTAGAAATATTAAAAATATATTATAAAATTTCCATTCTCCATATATCCTCCAGCCCAAATCTTGTCTTTATTCCAATTCCAATTCCAATTCATTGAAGTTGAACTTCCCTCTCTTGATCTCTGGAACTGTTCTAGCTTCTAGTAATTCTAGAAGGGTTAGGGGGAACCAGGTACTATGCTACCTGAAATATATATGTAGAAATTGAATTGTTCTAGCTAACAAATTATTTGCAATAATAACAACATATTTCCTTATTGTATTCTTCTGCTGTCTTCATGTTGACTCCCTGCCATGTGTTTCTGCCATCTCTCTCTTAATTCTTCTTTTCTCTTGTCTATTACAACTAATGTTGGCTCAAATGAGAAACTGGGCATCATTGCAATCACAAAGATAAATGGAAGCTGGGACTGTTAAACCGTTCTTCTCTACAACATGGAGAGTCTGACTCCATAGACAAAAAATATATTGGTGAGAGAAAGCAGAGTTTGGGCAGATCATAAAACCAAAAAAATTTATGAATTGTTATTCTGATATTTGAGACACCCATATTTCTCAATTTGTCAAGAAAGAACACATTCTACATTAAAAATCACTTTTCATAATTTATAAGAAAAGTATTATTACAATGATATTAATAGAAAGTATAACTATGCTTTTAAATCTCCTAAGTAATAGTCTTATTGGAAAAGGGATTTTTGAAATGTTTAAAGACAAGGATTTGAGCTTAAGATTAGAATGGATGTTCAAAAGGAAACAGAGAAATTTTTATTAAAAGATTTCATTTAAAACTCTAAAATAGAAGACTATCCAGACTGATTTCAGAAAATCCTGGAAAAACCTACATGAACTAATGCTAAGGGAAGTGAGCAAAACCAGAAGAACATTGTACACAGTAACAAGAAGATTATATGATGATCAACTTGATGCACTTGACTCTTCTCAATAATGCAGTGATACAAGACAATTCCAATAGATTTGGGATGGAAAACACCAATTATATCCAGAGAGAAAATACGGAGACTTAATAAGGACTGAAACATGTACTTTCACCTTGTTTGTTTGTTTCTTGTTTTTCTCTCATGTTTTTTCCCCTTTTGGCCTGATTTTTCTTGCACAATATGACAAATATGGAAATATGTTTAAAAGTATAGCACATATTTAACCTATATCAGATTGTTGCTGTTTTGGGGAGGGGTGTGGTGAGGGAGAGAGAAAGAAAAATTGAAACACAAAGTTTCACAAGAATGAATGCTGAAAACTATCTTTACATGTATTTGGAAAAAGAAAATGCTATTGAGAAAAAAATAAATTAAGTTGAATGTTACACAACTATTCTTATGCTAGTATAAGTAAAACACAGTTCTACAACTTTGATGGAAATGCATATGTACATCATATGCATATTTCTATCCTCTTAAATGACAAAAAAAAACTGATGGAGAACAAAGGCCATTAACTTAGAAACAGTATAGTGAATACAAACTTGAGATTTTAAATGTCTTCACATATAATAAGAATGCTATTGATATATAGATATATTATATGGTAATTGAATGCATCATTTTTCTTAGAACCAAAATAGGACTTTAAATGATTCTGTTTAAAGCAATACCAAAAACTATTGTGACCATAAACCATTATTAATGATTGTGTGACTATTTCCATAGGCAGTTAATTGAAAATTACAACTTCAGCTATTAAGATTTATGAAGGTTAATGCAACAGGTAAGGCAATTATCCAAACACTATTGTAATGATAGGTTTCACTTTCAATTATTAAAAAATATAGCATGTCCTCTGGCCTCACATCTTGCTGAAACTGATAAATATTTACATTATGAATCATACTACTCAAGACAGAGGAAATTATTTAAAAGATTTTGGTAAATTTGCTTTTCTCTGAATCCCTTCAATGGGCATAAAGTGAAATAAAGCTTCTCTTAAGTGTTAGCTTATTCCATTTCTGCTTAAATGCTTTAGATATACTTTAAAGGCTTTAGATTTTAAACTTAAAAATAACGATTTTATTCAGCTTTTTCTTAAGATACATTTCCCAATACACATATTGCTGCTGTCACACTATATGATGTAGGTCAGAGACTACTCCTGTTTCATAGCACTGATTCAAGAGTGGATTATGCACAAACCAGCATTTATTTATTTACCAAAATGCCACATTTTAATTTCAGGTCAGAGAAGAATAAAACTTCAAATTCCAAATGAAACACCTATGAAAAGTCTGTCTGAATCATGATGAGTATATAATGGAAAAAATAAAGAGCAGGTGATTCCTATAATTATATATTTTCCAGGTCTGTGCCAGCTCACTCTCTATGAAATGTCAACCAATGCTACAGGGCAAAACTGGAATAGAACAGAACCAATGAGTAATTTACAGGGAGAATCTATGCTGCTAGTCCCTCAATGAGACCATAACAGTACATTAGGAAAGAATGGGTTATAACTGTTTTTATAAATTAAAGCTTTATAATATAGCAAAAAGAATAAATGATTTTAATGTTAGAAGTATATGAATTTTGTATTATCAACTTATTTTTAATATGAGATATTATTTTCCTCATGAGAAGTAAAATTTAATCTCATTTCTGCAAATGTCACAAAATAGAGAGGCATTTAGGAAATTGTTCACAGAAATTAAGCAAGTGCCTTTAAACAATACCATTTAGGAAGCTTGAGGTTTTTATGGAATATATTTTATCTATTCTTAAACTATTACAAATAAACCACAAGCAAAGACAAAAGATTAGCTCATAGTGAAGTTTTCTTATCAATGTCTTTACCACATTTAGATTTAATGGTCTTCTGATGCTCTTGAGGGAGGGAAGGAAGGAAGAAGGAAGGAAGGAAGGCAAGAAGGCAAGAAGATAGGCAGGAAGGAAGGCAAGAAGGTAGGAAGGCAGGAAGGCAAGAAGGAAGGAAGGAAGGAAGGAAGGAAGGAAGGAAGGAAGGAAGGAAGGAAGGAAGGAAGGAAGGAAGGAAGGAAGGAAGGAAGGAAGGAAGGAAGAAAAATGGGAGGGAGGGAAGGATGGAGGGAGAGAGGAGGAAAGAAATAGGAGCTGAAAAGTCAAATATGGTAAGTGCAAACTTTTTTAAGAGTCTGATTTTGGGGAGATAAGCAGGATGATAGTATGTAATGATGACATTTAAGTGAAGTGTTTTTAAGGAAACATCTGGGAATTTTTGTCAGCAGCAGTAAAGAAAGAAATGAATAAAAATAGATTGGAATCATTCTTAGAAGAGCTTGGTAACTCGGTTGCTCACAAGAAACAACATAACCTGCAATGTTGGAACTTTGGAAGTGCAGAGTGCACTGTGGCATCCGAGATTTCCCAGCACATGCTGATTTTTTTGCACAACTTCAATGTTCCTGAGGGATGAAAGGGGTGGAGCCTCCCTAAGCATCCTAGCTCCCCAGAGACCAGGTCTGAAGCCAGAGCAACATTGAACCCAAGGAGCAAAGAGCAATTTTAAGCACTCCAGGCCAATAGTAGCTGAAACAAAGAATTTCCTGTCAGGGATTCCACCTTTTTTAGATGTGAATGCACTTGGTCTCTGTGATTGAAATGTTGACCCCACTCTCCCCAAAGACCAAAGCTGTATAAGAGTGATATGCTTCTTAAGTATTGAGGGAAAGGCTTGTTCTTTGTTCTTGTTGTATCTGAAAGCAAATATCACCTATTAAAAGTGAATTAATATTATATATATATATATATAAATATATATATTAAATGGAACTAGGATTCTAGTCCCTGGAATCTAACAATGAGGGGAACATAACCAGTAAGAGCTCAAACTTATGTCAGTAAGGAAAAGATTATTCCATATCTATCAGGACAATCTAGAATTCTAAAACCACCCTAGAATACTCAATAAATCAGGTATGGGAGAGGAAATAAGACCATATTGGTTGCATTAGAATTGCCTTTATCTGCATGTAATAACAATTTATTTTCCCTTTAAATATAGCTTTTCCCCCTTTTCTTAAAATTCTTCCCTTCTAAACAAAGCCAGCATTAGGTCTGACACCCCAACTAGATCTAACACTTGCTTTTGTGGTATGATACTATTAAGTCAATGAGTGATAAAAATGAATGAATGAAAAGAAAATAAATGAAATAACCATTTATTAAACACTTACAAAGTTCTAATTATATAACATAGCTTATAGTGCTAGACATTGGTATTATATATTGCAAAGAAAATGACAGCCTTCCACTCAATGAGTTTAGTTCTCATGGGGCAGATAACATTCCCTCTAATGGAGGAGTGGTGGCCGGGGAGAAACACTTTGGTTTAGAAAGTTACAGCAAAGATGAGTCAAACCATGTGGGAAATGTTTTTATACACAGGTCTCATTCAGAAACAATGACAGAGTTGATTAGATTGCAGTCCTAGAACTGGCATAAGGGTGGAAGTTAGTCTATGGAAAAAATAGCTGTAAAATAGAGAGTGAAGTGAAGCTTTTCTAGAAAGGATGTCTAGGAGAATCCTCATACCAATCAGGAAAGCAGATCCTGAGGGAAAAAATCCTCCAGAGTCTCTAATGTTATGTCTAATGTGGCTGCCCACATGGCCATGGCAGACCAGTGTATTATATTTCATGAGACAAAAAACCTTCAAATGCATTATGTTGTCATCCGATTATGAAACAATAAACCAAAACACATAGTAGTTATTTTGCAATTACATTTTTAACCTAATACACTGAAACACAGGCCTTGCTATACTTGCTAAATAATCACAATGTAGATGAACATATGACTGTCCTCTGATGTCTGCCAGCTAGAGGTAGCTAGGTGATGCAGTTCAGAGTGCCAGACTTGAGTCAGGAAGACTAATCTTCCTGAATTCAAATCTGGACTCAGACACTTATCAGTTGTGTGACCCTAGGCAATCATTTAACCCTGTTTGCCTCAATTCCCTCATCTGTAAAATGAACTGGAGAAGGAAATGGCAAGCCGTTCTAGTCTCTTTGCCAAGAAAACCCCAAAGGAGGTCACGAAACATCAGACATGACTAAACAACAACCAAAGACTGCCAAGTTTGGTGGATAAAATGAGGGTTTCAAATTAAGTGAACAAGGCTGTGACACTTTCTAATCCATTATGCCTTCAATTCAAACATTTTCCCAATTTGATCTTCAGATTTAGTTATATTTCTGCATTTAATCATCATATTTAATTTATTTTACACCTGTAATTATGGCCTTTTGAGAGATAACATGGCATATTAAATAGAAAGCTGCTCTTGTAATCAGAAATATCTCAGTTGCCCCATTCTGACAAATGTTGGCTGTGCAACTTTGGCAAATCTCCTGACCTCTTAGTGCTCCAGGTCCCACTGGAGAATAGTAAATTAAAGAATAGTTGCTAATCTGCATTGGTAAAGGAAGTTATCAAACAGTATTTCTCTATACTGATAAAATCACAGATCCTATTAAATACATAAAAATCTTTTATGAACGATTTGTCCACTGGCCACCTTTTTGCAGACATCACCTAGGAAATCACGATGGAGGAGTGGATACTTCTAAGTTCAGAAAGATTTCCCATCTTCCTTCTTTTTGACCTCTCAGAGGGTTTGGCCATGATTTTGAGGCTGAAGAGATTTTTGGTGATAAGAAGCAAGAATATCAGAAAGCCAGAGAGATAAAAGCCAAAAGGGACAAAGATTAAGGGAAGCAGGCGTGGATAATAGACACCCTGGGCTGCAGACAAAAAATTGTAATTAGTAACAAGGAACCGAGTCAGAGAAATACAGGTGACGCACCCACTGAATTCAGGACAAAAATTGTCCTGTTGGACCTTTTTGGGTTCTCTTGACAAAGTGAATTGTATTTATTTATTCATTTTCAACTCTTCAAGTTTCTCTTGGGGCTTGGGAAACGTATACCTTAGTGTTTTTTTTAATTTTTACCTTGTTTCTTAAACTAGTAAATGTGATAAAGCTATAGATCAATAGAATTACTAAATTATAAATGTGCATGTTTTAGATAGCATGCTAAGGGAAGAAATTGAAACTTTAATGGGAAGGAGATTTAGGCTATGGCTGCATAATAGGGAGAACTTTAGCAACTCTGAGTGTGTCCAAAAAATTGCAATTCAGAAGCTGGAATGACTCAAGTTTGTGCTATATGAAAATCAGTTAAATGAAATTCTATACAGTCAAAAAAAGAGATGAAATAGGCAGGCCTGAGGATTTGAGTTTGCTATATTGTTAGGCTTGGGTCTTGAAGACAAAACTATAAGGGAAGAAATTTTGGAGGTAAATTTGGTCTCAATACTTTTTTAAAAATCCTCATTGTTTTCGAAATCATTTAAAAGAAAATTTTGCTTCATTAGAGGCAGTTTCATATAACTGGAAGTCTTCAAGTAGTAGTTAGATAACAGATTTTGGTGGGTGAGGAATAGATTTTTTAGGGAAGAGTCTTGCTCAAGTTCATGTCAGAATAGGTACCCTTTAAGATTTCTCTGAAAATGGGATTTTCCTGATTAATTTTGTTAAAGGACCCCAATGCCCAATCTTAGTAACATCTGGTGAGATACAACAAACTACTATGGTTTTGGACAGAAAAGTTATAATTGCACTCTGTCACAAAATATAACCAAAAGTAACAAGAAAATTAGGTGGAGGCTTAAATGTTTACTTTTTAGCAAAATTTTGCCATTTTATATAACTACATAATTTATATAATTCTTGCCATCGCTCTCTAAGAAGGTTATGCATTCTTCCGCATTTCATGATTTATAATTTTATACTCTCTCTGCTTAGTAATTATTGAGCCCAGAGGAATTTGAAAATTTTTACATTCTGTTCTTCTGTAAAGAAAAGGGACTTCAAAAGGAAATAAAGAAATTCTTTGTCTTGGATAATATGAGTAATCCTATTTATTGTAGCAGTATAGCCAGACACTAATCTATTTTGGTTTCAAATTTTAATAAAATAGTATAAGAATAATGGGGCATTGACCTAGCTTAGTGGATACAGAACTAACTTTGGAATTAGAAAGACCTGGATTCAAGTCCTGCTTCTCTCATACTGACCTGACCCTTTGATTGTGGGCAAATTACTTCACACACACACACACACACACACACACACACACACAATTTGTATTTTGTTGCTTGCTTATTGTCTCCTACTACTAGTTCTCTGAGATCAGGAACTGCTTACTTATTTTGTTTGGTTATTGTTAGGGGGGTATTTATTTGGTTGTTTTAATAGACATCTCTAAGCATTTAGGACAGTGCCTAGCATATAGTAGACATTTAATAAATGTTTATTGACTGATTCACTATTGTCAGTGGTTGATGACTAAGGGATTTCTATTCAAAGAAGAAATAAGTTATTGATTTTTAACACTTTCTCAGAACAAGAAAATACTTTCATTGAAGTTTCTTTAGGCATCAAAATGAGTCAGTTAAGGAGGAGAGAGATGAATGGAGTTAAGTTAGGCAACACTCTTTCAACCTTAGCTATCCCCCTTTCATTTAAAGGAAACCATAATCCCAAAAGGCTGTGGTTAGAGAAGTGGTTAGAGAGAAAGTCAAAACCCAGGAAAGGAATGAGTTCTAGATATCCACTCAAAGGTGGTAAGGAGTTAAATGACTGATAAATATGCCTTCCCATTCAAAGAAGTATTATACTTCCAGAAAGTTCAGAAAGAAATATTATACTTATAATGGTATCCAAATGAGGTTGCTGTTTAAGCATATTATCTCATGTAAAAGCTCATTAATTCTTTTTCTCTAATTATAATATTATATTTGCATTCATTTTAGGTAAATTGATTTCATTATAAAACTAGTTTATAAAGGTCAAAATTTATCAAAACCTTTTTTTTAACTAGCTAAGATTCAGCATATGAAGATTTAACCTACAGATATTATTTATTAAATATATCAAAATGACAGAGGAGATATTACTTAAATGACAGAATTATTTCTAATTCCCTAAATTTCATGACTATATGGCTATGAAATGTAGATATTATCAAAGATATATTTTTTTATTCTCTTTGTCTCTGTTTCCTATATATCTATGTATCTCTGTATCTATCTATCACTTTAGAGGCATCATGGCAACATGGTCTGGGAAGAAAGTACTTAGGGGAAAAAATTTAGTATTTTCACTTCATTTTTCTTTTACTACTCTATTCCTCTTAAAAGTGCCTCAAGATACTTAAGAAGGACTAAAAGCAATTCTAGAAGGAAAAAATGAAAGTAAAGCAATTTTATGTCCACACTGCACTTTTTTACAACTTCTTGTATACATTTTATACAAGGTCTCATAGCTATAGTAGGCTATAGAAAAGACACTCTAAAACAAAACAACTGGAAAAAAAAAAGGATTGCCAACTCTATGCTATATAAAACTGATAAAAAAAAAAACTAATGGGTTTCTAGTAAATAAGAGTGGAATATAAACTAATGGCTTGAACAAAGGATCTAAATTCAGGAATTTCACAAAGTAAAAAACAAAGTAGTTTAAACAAAGTAACTACTTCATGTGATGGCAAAATCAAAGCAGGAAAGTTCACTGGTGCTTACTTATTATCCATTTATATAACTAGAGTTACTGTTTTAACCCAAATTGTTTCTTCTTTTTTTCTCATGTACTATTTACCTATGGAAGAAATGTATCTTTATCCTGAAAATGTTTAGATATCATTGAAAAAAACTGCTAAAAGACAATATGGTATTTTATTATACATACTTATATGTGTGTTATATTACATATTGTAGAGGCAGGTAGGTGAAGTATTGAACAGGGGTTTTAGGTCTAAACTCAGGAAGACCTGACCTCAACTCGAATCTCAAGACACTTAGTGCCTGTGTGACCCTGGCCAACTCAGTTAACCTCATTTTGCCTGTTTCCTCAACTGTAAAATCATGATAATGATAGCACCTGTATCCCAAAGTCACTGAAATGATCAAATAAGATATTTTTCAAATATTTAGTACAATGTCTGGCATATAGTGGACACTTTATTCTTTCCTTTTTCAAGCCAGTGTTCATTAAAAAATACCTCTGACCTAACAAAATATTAAATTGTAAAGGCAGTATCATTGCTTTTAGACTTAACTAAGTAACATACTGAAAAGTAGATAGGAAATGTTTTATTTTCCTCATAAATTTTATTAAAGATTAGATCAGATTTTAAATATATATCAACAAGCACTATTGCTATGAACATTCAGATCCTTATTTTATTTTTAATAGGATTGCCCCCCCCAAAAAAAAAAATTAGCCCTGCCAAACAGAAGCTCTGTGTACATATGCCTTCTAATATAGGGACTATTATAATTATCTGAATCTAAAGGTGACTTCCGAAGAATCTAAATCAGCTCAATTTCCTATCCTCTGGTGAAGGCT